>NW_021528311.1:960190-1027273 GCF_001605985.2 Dendrobium catenatum | reverse complement strand
CAGTACCCAGTTGTTTGAATTTGATATCAGACTTATGGCTTTCATTGGAAGTAGTCTTGTTGTCTAAAAAGTGGGTCTTATGCTTTTTTGTAGAAGTAGCCCAAGATTAATTAAAGCGGGTTACTGCCTTTCATTTATATACTTTATGTCCTCCGTATTATTTTCCCACATGTATTACAAATTGCAGCTTGGAAATTCCTTTGTATTTCAATGAGAATTACATCCTTCAATTCATTCAAACTGAAGTGTTTTTCATTTTCAAAATGAAGCTTGGATAATAACTTTTATCATGGCATTACTGATGGCACACAAAATCAAGTCCTCAAGAAACCAGGTAATGAAGAACGCTACTCTTTGTTGGCATAAGTGTATTACATACTCACAATTCTTTACAGCTTGTAGTGTTGTTAGGTCTTACCGTTTAATAACGATGCACTGGATAATTTCTCACAGGATTCGGCTTCTACAACGCATTCTAACTCATCCATATCAGGAACATTTTCATTGCCATCCATTTGATCATTGCGTATCAGGTTAATATCTACTTCCATTTACATTGAATTCAAAAAATTTTCCTCTTAGTTAATCCTCAGGACGAAAGAGAACTGAAAATTCCAAATTTGAACATGTGTTCTGCCAACCAATCTTTTCAGTTTTGTAGAGAAACTTTAGCCAAAGCGAGTGCATAATAACTTTCCAATTCTTGGAAAACAGACTAGGGGTGTAAGTAAGTCGAGCCGGCTCGAGCGCAGCTCTTCAAGTGACTCGAACATCGATCATGAATATTTCAAGGAGGAGACGACGATCGACGCCGAGATCTTCACTACTATTGTCTCATTGCGGGAATCTATGTTTAAGTATTTTGTAATTTTTTATTTTTATTATTGAATTTTTTTGTTTTTCCCCTTACTAAGCAGGACCGTCCTATATAAGTCCTTATAGGGCATATGTGTCTTTGTTTTAATCTTAGGGCTTATATATAGAGACCCTTGCTTGTGAATGTAATATGTTTTGGATCATTACTAAAAATTTTTTGTTTACTTCGTCTCGCTTTGCTCTTTGGGAAGAACCTTGGTTGAGATTCCTTATGGGAGGAATTCATAACTTCCACCAACCGCAGGATGTGTTCGTGGCTTCGTGGCCTGAAGTCCTTGGTGAAGGGCAACGAGTATCCATCAGCTGCAGGATGTGTTCGGGCTTGCGGTTGTATCTTTCTTTCCCTAAATCCTTTGTTCTCCGTCCCTTGAACCAGCGGGCTCCAAAGAATCCCCCACTTTCTATCGGTCGATTTTTTTTTATTTTTTTTAGCCTTGTCTCCTTCTTTCTAAACATCATCGAGCCACAAGCTGGAGCTCAAAACTCAAGCTCTTGTTATTAAACAGCTCAAGTATTGAGCTAGATGAGTACCTCTGGCTCCCCATCCCTGGCGTTGCGGAGCTTAACTCTAATCACTTATTAAAACTCTTTAAATAATCTTTTGTTTTATTTATTAAATGCTTGGCAGCTCTTTTTTTAAAATCTCATAATGTTGCTTTAGCTATAACGACGCGCAGCTCCGTTTAAAAAATATCTCGCCTCTGCATTTGCAAACTCAAGGCGAATCACGCTCATGAAACTCAGAAGGTGGAGAAATAGGATGACCGCTCTCATTCCCGAGCACTTGACGGAAAAACAATAGGTGACGAGGAAATGGAACAACCGATGGAGGCTACCGCTTTGAAAGCTATCTGCGAAGCGGCCATCAGTAACTACTGTGGCATGATCGCAGTGCGTAGGAAGACTGACAGTCCAGTTGTCGGAAGCTCAAAGTGATTTGATGCTCGTTTAATTAATGGGGAAGTAAGCCATAGTATCCAGATGACGGGGCTTTCGGCTCACGAGTTGAGCTCCGATTGGGGATTAGACTAACGAGCTTGACTCAACTCATTTACACCCAAACTATCTCATTAGCTCTTCCATTGGATATGGAGCAATCTTACTGTATTTGTTGGAAAGCAATGATGGAGATGTTCTATCCTCTTCTTCATTGACTTCCTTGAATCGAGCAGTTGTTTTTCAAAGAAAGAGAATAGGTGTTGAACTCGATTTTGCCCAAGAACCTTGGCAAACGAGGTTGACTGGTCGTAATGACCAGGTCAGACCTACGAGCCCCCTCAGTGGGTTCAGTGAGTGAGTCGACTCTTGTCTGAGCCCTGACTTGGCACCCGAGTCAACCCAGTTGACTGACGTTCAACCCGGTTTGACCAGTATGTGGACCCTTAAGCCTAAAATCAATTTAAATCTATCTCATAGATTCCATGGCTCTGATCTCACCCCCTTTGAACTTCCCTTGACTGATTGACCAGGTCAAAAGTTTGACTTGGTCGAAATCAACGTCTTAAAATAGGTCATAATTAGTGCCTATTTTAATGAAATTAATGGCCAATAATTTGCAATTACAAGCCTCCCTTCGTTTTGAATTCAAAACCACGGCAATTCCTCTAAATTCCTCCTAATTCGGACCTGATGAGATCTGGGACCGTTAGCCTAGAGCCTTAGAGAATTTAAATAGGAGAAATGTTAGGGTTAGAGAGGGGATCTTTTTTTTATTTTCGCTCTTGCTCTAGACCTCCTGAGGCCTTGAGGTTTTTTCCTGCGGAGAGCTCCCACATACTCCCCTACTTCTCGAACCGAAATCCCGTTACGTCGCAGACCCCGGCGGCGGCGATCTCCGGCGAATCCGAGAGTTTTCGCGTTCCAGAAAGAATCCCAGGCTTCGATCGAGCGTTGAGTTTGGATCCACGTCAACTAGAAATTGTTCCTGGAGAGTCACGAGTCCAACGAGGCCCAAGATCTCCCGAATCCACCGTGGGATTGAGGTATATTCTCAAAACCCTAGTTAGATCACACAAAGTTTATTTAACTTCATATCTAGAGTGCAATTATTTTTTTTGTAAAACTTATTCCCCATTTGAAGCTTTCTTCACTTTGTAGAACTAATCTAAAAATTTCGTGCAATTTCGTCCACCCAATCGGAGAACGAGACGATTTTTCTTTTTAGGGGTTTTACGGTTCCCTGTGCTTATGCGCAGCAGGAGATGAAGTTTCTGTTCAGTCGTACGTGGTACGAATTGGTTCGTACCGGGTACGAATGAGTCGTACCTGTACGGAATTTTTTTCGTACAGTTACGATCTATTATAATAAGAAAGAATAAAAAACACTTTTTTTTGGTGTTTTAGTCTTTCTGTTCATCGATAACTGTACGAATTTATTTTCGTTACAGTACGATCTAGTGTGATACAGAAAAACCTTTGTAAATTACATAACTTTGTGCGTTGTTAGCCCGCTGTCGACGCACAGCACCTTATTTGGATGTACTTGAGATTCTGCATTGTTACAAACTATTATTAGCTGAAGACGAAATAGGATTTTTTATGTCAAAATATTTATTTACTAAGTTATTTTCTCTAGTAATTGATAACAGTTTAAAACTGCTTATTTATTTTTAAAATATTTAATTTTATTATTTTTTAAATTATAAACGTCCTGTAACTAATACCGTATACCTGATTCAAGAATCTTAGTCAAGACATACACTCAGGATATCAAGGGCTGGAAAATGGTTCCAAATTAAAGTAAGCACATTTTCTGAAAGATCCAAGGGGTGTTCTTTGCACAGAACACTAACCCGCTATCTTATGATCTCATTTCAGAGCGTCAGTATTATGATCTCGTGCACATACTGGATTCCTCGCAGCGATCAAAATAAAATTTCATTAATATAAATAATTTATTTTCTGACGTACAATTATTTAATATCGCAATAACATGTTAAACTTGCATCTGTAGGTGTTATTTCTAAATTTTATTGTACAGAAATATTCATAGTATGTATTCAAAAACTTTTGTAATAATTACAAACTTTTGCTTGGTATTTAAAGTACCCTAATTATCAAGCATGCTCAGTCGGCACCGCTATATTTTGCAGGCTCAGTACTGTGAATTCTTCGCATTAATAAATTTTTCAAGATAAATTAATAGATCTAGGTGATTGTTCTTGTGTTATTTAAATAACCAGTGAATAGGGCTATTTGTTAAAATAATATTTTTATTTAGTGTTTTAACTTCGGAAATTCGTTCTTCGCCGTATTTAAGTCGGATTTTTGGACGATTTGTGTAACCCCTTGATCTTTTCGAAAAAGTTGCTTATTTTAATTTGGAACCATTTTCCAGCCCTTGATTTTGGCTGCGCCGGACGTGTAAGCCTTAGACATGTTTATTGTCATGTAAGTAAATCTCTAGTAATCAAGAGTTATTTCATAATCTTTTTAAATAATTATCTACTAATATTTTTAAACTAAAAAAATTATTTTATCAAAAACTATTTTGAAAACATTTCATAGGGTGGTCAGCGGGTTTCCCTATACTTATGTATTATAAATGAATTATTTTCAATTATTTATTTTTCCAAAAAATATATTTATATCTATAAGTACTTTTAAACTATTTTAAAACTACTTATATATAAATCCCTAATTTCGGAGAGAACCCGCTATTTCATGGAATTTAGCGCAATGTAGTCTAGATATTGAAGAGGCAATCATGGGCGGAGTGGGTTAGTGAATGCGTTCGTATTAGTCCCTTAATCATTCACTAATTCCTTCTTTAGGTGTCTGTCTTTTTTATATTCTTTCGTTAGATTGCAGTATAGGATTGCACCACGAGCACTTAAGCCTTAAGGCTCTCCTAGATCTTAAGGACATGGTGGTTTATTTCATTTTGTTACTCCCATGCATTATTACCTGAAGGGTTAGACTAAACATCACTTTAAACTCTACAACGTCAGTGACACCCTAAGGACAAAAATTAGGACTCGTCGTAGCGAACTTAAAGTCTTTCTAGAGCTAGGATAGATCCCCAGAACGAACATTGAACTACAACACTTAACTTAAGTGACATCTAAAACATTATTGAATGTTTCTAGAATTTTTTAGGAGCCTTAGAAGCCTTAGCATAACCACCCTAATTAACTGGTTAATTAAGAGCCCCGAGATCTTCCGGAAAATTACGAATAAATACATTTTAGGTCAGAAAATTACCCATGATTTACCCTCAAATTCTGACCAGAATCTGATTCTTGACCTTAGGATAAATAGGGCTCCCCTAGTGTTGACCTCATGGTGGACCCATAATGTGACCATAGGTGAAAATTACCGATTGTTGCCCCTAATAATCATTAAAAAATTAATAAAAATCCCCCAATCTTCTTCCAAATCTACTTGGAACACTTCTGGTCTCCCTCGACCTTTGGAGTGATTTCAGATCGTTTGGAGGATTTAGATCAAAACAGTAAGATAAGGCCCTTCCTTAGTAATTAGAAATTCCCATAATTACCGATTCTTAAAAAAGATCCATTACACTATTGTAGGAACAAACTCCAAAATTAGGTAAACTACTTGCCATTATGACTACCAATTAGGGCTCAGTATTTATTAAAAGGAGATTTATAGGGTTCTTCAGAAATTGGCTTAGAATTTTAGGAAAGTCACTTCTTTGGTCAACCCTAGTACTATCAGGGATAGGGCTCCGAAACTTAGGAAAATTCATACTTTGCCTAGAAAACTCCAATTTCAGCCTTACTACCTGTCTAACTACTCAATATTTACAGGTCTAGGTATTTTTCTTAAGGTGTTAGGAATCCCGGCTTTAAAGCCTTTTTCCACATAGTCACTTTGTTTTGGACCTTTATTCTAAGTTTCTTAGGAGAAACCCGGCGGGGACTTTCCAAAAATGGCTAATGCAATTTGAACTTCAAACTATGAATATCAACTCCCTTAAAAGTTGATCAAAACTGAAATAATTAAAATGGAACCCTAATTCACAATATTTGAACTTTAACAAAATCCCTTTTCAGACCCCCACACACACTGAACTTAGCTAACTTTTAACTAACTATCCTACTTAGGATCTATCCAAACCACACTAGCCTTACACACACATTAGAAATTGTTTGATAGGCAATCCACTTCTAGAGCTAGGTTGGCCGCTAGGGATTTACTTTTCTTGCTGTGTGCCGGAGCTTCCGTGGATTTCATTAGCGATGCTGGTTTGAAATTGTGTTGGTGTGTTTGCCCCTGCCTTACTTTTCTTGTACTCTGTGACGTGGAGGCTATTGAGCGTTTTTGACCTGTACCCATGTGTTAGTTCGAGCGCATATATTACTGTTTTCTTCCGTGCAGGTGCCTGCTCAACTCAGCTTAATAAAAGGGGGGAGCATTTTCATAATAATTCTAAATAATGCTTTTATGCACGGTGCTGCTCAGCTCCCCCTAAATTGAAATGAGGGCTAAAAATATTAAATTATTATAACTGCACAGATGGAGCTCGCTTAGCCCTCAAAATTTAAGAGCATGGTCTTGGCACAGGGTCACTGGTGGTTAGCATTGTTCATTTTATATAAACTGCTGGATTCTTTTATTTAGATAACCTTGCAAAGGGGGATTTCCTTATTGGGGTAATATATATATAAAAACTTTTTTGGTCCTTTTTTTCCTCCAAATTACATTGTAAAAATTGTAGATAATTGTTTTTAACGAGTTGTTCGAAATTACAACTTCTGAGTCAGCGTGATAATTTCTTATCCAGCTCGGATTCCAAAGAAGAAGGCATCCCTAAGGGGAGAGTCTCTCTTCCATCTTTGGAAAGCAGGAGCTGGATGCTTAGATTATCCAAAGCAGAAAGGCAAATACCTCCCTGATGACTGGGGGAATTGTCCTCTTCGTTGGATATTCAAGCCCACGACGGATCCAAGGAGTCTAAGGAGGAGAGATCCAGGAGTCCAAGGAGGGAGAGATCCAAGAAGTCCAAAGAAAGATATCGCAGGAGAAGCTAAAGATTGAAAAGAGGCCCAAGTTATCCATCAAGAGTTCGTTGCGGTCGTTGTCATAGCTTAGAAATCCGGTTGTTGGCAGTGGTGCCGGCCACTCTTTACCTTATCTGCATACCCCTGGGGTTGTACATTAAAGGGCAGGTTGAGGCCTAATGGACATTTTACTTTGATTGTTTGATTTTATGATGTGTACCTGATTTTGCGCAGTAGAAATTGCCTGCTTTTCTTAGGTTTCTTTCTTGCATGCCGTTTCTTTTGTTTTCGCCTGGATTTCGTTAGGCTCTTTTTTAAGACTACAAAATTTTTCTACTCATAACTCATTCCTAAAATTTTAAAGTCCTAAATAACATAGAACTTAACCGAACCCTAGGGAGAATTTGCCGGAGCCGTCCGAGTGCCGATTCGCATGCATATTACTGCATCTTTCTTTCCTTGTTATAAGACATCTCCCTGCTCTGCGGGTTTGAGTCCGGAATAATCTGGCCTTATTGAGGACTGACAGTGCCGGACCTAGTGAGACCCAAGTCTTTTCAAAAAAATTATTGTTCTAATAAGCCTGTTTTTTAAAGTTCTATTAGCATATCATTTGAGCTGACATTTCCAACTAGCATGCATTGCATTAGAAATCAATTTAATTAAAAGGTTTAATCGCATTAGCTAGGAGCATCTGAAACCCACATAGTCTAGGACCACTTAGGAAATTCCCTAGATGTCGGTCCTATTTCCATAGAAACTTACCACCACCCATCTATCAATAAATGAACTTGGACAGCAATGGTATTTAAAGCCGATAGCGTGGTAGCTGGCTTCCCCCAATCCAGGCCGGGGTAGTCCAGTTTGCATTGCATTAGCTAGGGACACGGGTCTTAGTGTTTCGTAGAGCACTAAAGCCTACCTAGATTAGGGTTTCGACTACTACACTCGGGTCTCGTTAGTATGCCTTAAATAGTAGGTAGTCTGGTCCCTTTCTTCGGACCCTAGAACCTATTTATCCGCGTCACAGTGATGACGCCACCTCCATCTTTCTCTCACGCATGTGACTTGATTGCTTGTCTTTTCTTTTCTCCAGTTTCTCTCTAGTACCCATAGAGCCCCGAATTGCTGGTTATGAGCCCATGCATGTTCATTCGAGCCTCTTTGAGACATTTCTCCTTTTGAGTAGGATTTCCTAGTCTATACCCTCGTGCTAATCCCTCAATTTAGAAAAGATAATGTATTTGATCCCTTATCGAGAGTTTCTCGGGCTCCGGCCGGGATTAATTAACCAACGGGGGCTTGCGCCCGTGGAAACTTGGGCCCCGACAAGTCTACTTTACCTTCACTCGATCTCTCGTATCGAGTGGGGGAAAACCCGTGACTAGGTCGTGTTATATTGGCTACCATCGGGGTGTTGCTGGCGACAGCATCTATCCCCAATGGTTAGTCGTAGCACAGACAATCTGCCCTCCCATCGACCCGTTTCGTTGTCGAGTGTTTAGAGGGCCCTACGGCACGTTTTGTCCTACGGCGACTAGTGTGCCGTACCCTCTGCAGTTCGAAACCCTGCGAGCGGTAGCTCCTTTCGGGAGGGCCCACAGGTTTCTGCGCGGAACCACGGGTGGGACCAGTTCTCTCTCCATCTTTGGATTCATATATTATCTTTTACTTGTGTGGTACTTCCGGGATTCGGTACTCCTTTAGATTAGGGTCCAGTCCCACTCTTAGTTAGGGGTCTCTCCTTAGCTTAGGGTTCCCTTCCCTTAGCTAGGGTTTTCTCCCACTACTCTACTTCTTCCAGCCTAGCAGGCTTATTCCGTCCCTTTATCTATTTCTATCTATCCTATTTCAAATTCATTACTCGTCCATTCTTTCTTTATTACAGTCTTACTGACCTTTCACTTTACTTTTCTTGGCAGCAGTGCCATGGCTTCTTTCGTACTTCCGTAGCCTTTGCTTTCGGGTTCGGCGCGCGGGTGGTAACTCATCCCTGGTCCCTGCTTCGCTAGTCCGCCAGTGGGAGGAATACACTTTTTAGGTTCCTTCTCTCAACTGACATCGGCCTTCGTCACTCGGCGGGCCGACCCCCGGCGGAGGCTGCATGCATTCTCCTCCCTCAGAGGAGTACTTGAGGTACGCGCAGCCATGGCTCCCCGTTTGACGTGCCTGTCTTGCTCGGCGCCCGAGCCGAAGGCTTACCACTTGTCCCGTTCCTGTTCCTGCGCAGCCAGTGCGCCCTGTTGGCTAGGCCGACCAGTGCCTAGGCCACTTGTGTTCCAGCGGTCAGGCGTCCAGTGCCTGTCGCTCCTGCCTGCACAGGTTGCCCCGGTCTCACCCCCTCGCGCCGGCAGCCTGCTGTAGTTCCCCCGTTCGGTTCCAGCGGGTCCGGCGTCCTGTGCCCTGCCGCCTCTGCCAGCACAGGCTTGCTCCGGCTCCTCAGCGCCGGCAGCCTGCTACTACTGTTGCTCCCGTCTGTTCCAGCGGAAGCACCTCGTGTTCGTTTCCCCTTTTCCCACTCCCACTGGAAGAAGGGTGCCGACGAGGTGCCTTGCCTTCCCTGGGTCGGGTTTTGTTTTTCGCCCGACTTTCTCACCCCGAGGTTGTTGTGCAGACCCGGGACACCTCCCGTTGTCCTGTTCCCGGTCCCTGATGTTCCTTCCTCTTCCACCTCCGGCCATTGGGAGAAAGGGCCAGGAGTGGAATAGGGAACAGGGAGATTGTTTAGCTAGCGTCAGAGCAGGAGAGGCAACAGATGGCTTTGATTGCTATAGCACTCACCAGGAGCTAGTTGAGTAGGACAGTGGCTCCCAGCTAGCGCGAGGCCACGACGATTACAGTTGTGCCAAGTTCCAGAGGTTGTTAGTGCTCCCGAGATAGAGGCAGTTCAGAGAGGACGCTTCTTCCCGTTACACAAGGGAGACAAGCGAGGGAACCGTTGCCCGCATTGCGGCGGCTCCTCCATGTACCACTACCACTACCCCGTTGCTCAGGATCCCTAGGGACGCTGCTGTTCGAGCCCTCACCCAGAGGATTCGAACATCGTCCGCCCGTAGCAGGTGGTAGGGGTCCTGTTCGATGGCAGAAGATACTCGTCAGATTTCTACGGGCCACCTTTCAGCTTGCTGGGACAGACTGCCAGGAGAACTTACACGCTTGGCCAGAGGGGACAGACAGACAATACGATATGGAAGGTCCCATGTTTACTCTGTTTCCATCCCCTAAAAAGCGGTGCAGGCAGCCATGGCAGCCACAACAAGTCATGTTCAAGTGTAATGAGATACATTAGGCCACCGAGCTGGGTTACTCCATGACTCTGGAATCGCTTTGGTCGCAGGACGACCGATATCTACACCACAATCAGGTTAAAAATACTGGTTGTGTTTATACAATCACATGGCAGGGATACGACTGGTGGAAATGGTATTAAAAAATTAGGACAAAATGGGGCAGCGGAGGCCTGCCCCGAGCCCACGGCCAAAAGTTATCAGAAAGGTTTCTTTATCGCAAGTCCCAGAGCGCAGCCAGCTATTTGCAACCCGTGTGCAGCACTCCACCGTAGAGGTCGATGGATGTTGAGATACGTTTACTAAGTTCGTAGTCATGCAAGAGAATGTTCAAACGATATTGTTTAACTTCATTAGTGCCTTCATAAGTGATACATAATTTATCCCAAATTTCCTTACCCGATATGCATGTGGAGACACGAATGTAATCCTCAGATTTTAAAGCACAGAAAAAATAGTTCAAACATTTTGCATTTAATTGGGCTATATCTCTTTCATCGAAAGTCCATTCATTAAAAGCAATTTCAATTTTAACACCATTAATTTCATGAGAAGGTGGAGAATAACCTTCTTTAATAAGCATCCACATGTGATAATCAATAGATTGTAAAAACATTGACATGTGGGTTTTCCAAAAATCAAAAGGTATGTTATCTAACAGGGGAGGTCGGGAAATAGAATACCCTTCCGTAGTGTTACGATTTCCAAGGTTAGCAATGGATCAAAATTCAAAAAGTTTTCAAACTAATTTTTTATAAATCCCGCTCTGATACCACTTAAAAGTTTGTTAGGGATGTTAAGCCCTATAGAACTGGCCCAAGCTAACCAAGAGGGGGGTGAATTGGTAAAAAATTTTCTTTTCACAAAGAAGTAAAATCTCATAAACCAAAATCACACCACAAAAAAAAAGTGCAGAAATAAAAGTGCGAAAGCAATAAATAAGAACACAGAGATTTATAGTGGTTCGGTCAACTTGACTTACGTCCACTCCCCGGAGGCGACCTCCGAGTATTGCACTACAATCATGACTCTCCTTTAGCCCCCACAACTAGGCGGAGAAGCCTTTACAACAAACCTCTTTTTGCCACCCTGGCAAGGCAGAGAACTTATCTCCTTTTGTTTCCTCCTGAAACTGGCAGAGAACACAGAGATGCTGAATCCTTACCTCTACCGACCCTTTCATGGATGAGAAACTCTAGACGAAGAAGAAGCAGAGCGATCCTTGAAGCAACCCTTGTGAATCCCCTCACAAGCTCCCCCTCACAAGATCCTCTCTCTCTCCCTCTCTCTCTTTCTCTCCTCAAGGTCTTCTCAGGTCAAGGCAGTAGTAAAAGATTGTTCAAAATGTTGAACAAGAGCTCTTAAATATAAGAGCTTCAAAGGAGCTCATTAATTGTAAGTTGCCTACAATATCGTCCAGGCCGATAAGGATATCGTCCTGGCCGATCAGTACAAATCTCAGAAGATCGGCCAGAATATCGCCCTGAATGCAAACTGGATGATTTAAAATTTGCTTGATTGTCCAGGCCGATCTCACGATCGTACCGGCCGATCAGTTCAAATCAGATGAAAATCGTCCAGAGCTTCGCCCTGAATTCAAGCTGTCCGATATTTATCGTCCAGAACTAACTAAGGTTTTTGAATAGATCATCCTGGCCGATCCTGCGATCATCCAGGACGATATGATCATATCAATCATCCTTAATTACTACCTTGATTTGTCTGATTAATTAAGGAATAATTGTGAATATCGTCCAGGCCGATCTAGGATCGTCCTGGCCGATTACCAAAAATTACAGAATACCTTAATTGTTTATGGCGACAACTTCTTTCTGTTTTGAGCTTATCATCCTGGCTGATACACATATCATCCAGGACGATCTGGTAATGACGGCTGCCTTAATTAAGAATCCCGAATAGAATCTCTGTTTTAAACTAATTCGTCCAGGCCAATAAAAAATATCATCCTGGCCTATGTGGGTAAAAATAGAAATTCTAAGTCTCTAAAGTGTGTGTGTGTAGGATTACTTAGCATCAGTCTCTTTGAATAATACAAATAGACTCAAGAAGAGAAAATATAAAGTACAGACTGACTCAACCCTAAACCTACGCAATCTTGAACTGGCTTCCTTTGTTCGTCCGATCTTCGATTCCTAAAAAGTTAGAAATAACAGGTAGTCCAAGAGAATCAATATTGTTTGTCAATCATCAAATTATAAGTAATGAAAATAAATTTGCAACATGATCAAGCCCATTCATTAAAACAAATGGCATCTCTAGCCTTTTTAAATTGTAGAGGGGCTAGGAATGTTAAAGCCTCTCGCTACTTAAGGGAGTTCGTGAAATAATCAGACACTTTTTTTTTTGGGTTATTTGAAATGAAGGTAATAATTTTTTATAAGGGGGATGATCTTCAAATAATGAATCATAAATTCTGGACATTTCTCAAGGCTTTATTCCATTGGAGTAGATCCAAGCATTCAAACCTCAATATCCTGAAGGAAATTTTGAAGGATGAGTTTATCAGGTTGCAAGAGGAAGAGGATGGCTCAGGAGGTTTATCAGAAGAGAAGATTTGTCTGCTTACTGGCAAGGTGAAGGAGTTAAATTCCACTTTGGGAAGACTTAGCACATGGTGGAAATAGAGAGAAAAAGTAAAGTGGTTTAAAGAATGTGATTTCAACTAAGAATATTTTCACTTTGTTGCATCTTTAAGAAGCAATAGAAATCACATTAAACAAATCAAATATCCTAATGGAAGATTGACTGAGGAGCAAAACATAATGGAAGAAATCTTCTTTGAGTATTTCAAAGAGAAGTGGAAAGTAAGGAGGTGTAATCTTACGGGTTGGCCGAAGATTGGAAGTGTTCTTCTTGAGGAAGACAGAAAACTGCTCAGTTCTGAATTTTCTCAAGAAGAATTGGAATCAGTCATCAGTAAATTGGAAGGCAATATCACTAGGAGTAGACAGTATTTCTTACTCCTTCATTAAGTTTTATTGGTCTATAATTAAGGAAGAAGTTTGGAAGGCCATTTGACAATTCATTAATTTAGGAATCATGTGTGAGGAGTGGAGGAAGACATCGGTTGTTCTCATCCCAAAGCTGAAAAATCATTTGATACCATCCAATTATAGATCTATGAGTCTTTGCAACTGAATTTACAAGAATGCAGCTAGAATGTTAGTAAACCAGCTTGCTTGCATTATTCCCAAAATGATTTCAAAAAATCAAGTACCATTCAGAAGGGGAAGATCCATTTCAGAAAACATATTGCTCACACGAGAAATTATCAACAAATTTAGATTCTCTAAACCTAAAAAGGGAATGGTGGCTATAAAGATGGACATGGAGCTGGCATATAATAGTATGGGGTGGAAAACTTTGAGGCAGGTGTTAGAGATGTACGGCTTCCCAAGGTCGTTCTCAAATCTACTACTTCAGTGTGTGGTGAACACTAAGTATTCCATTATCATTAATGGTTTCAATATAAAGTGGATTCGGGCAGAGTGTGGCTTTAGACAGGGATGTACTTTATCCCCCTATCTCTTTATTATGTGCTCACAGTTGTTGACTGAAGTGTTCAACCAGAAAGGAGCTAAGATTTGAATCAAGGTGGCCCCATCAGTTGATAAAGTATCACATATGCAGTATGCCGATGATGTTATAGTTTTTTTTTTTTTAACAAACTGAAGAAATGTAAACAAAATTAAGAAGATTATGGAGAAATATAGCAGCTGGACAGGACAAAGAATAAATGCTCAAAAATCCTAATTACTTTGTGGAAATTCTGTAAGAAGAAGTAAGTCTAAATTAATATCAAAAATCCTGGGTATTAAAATAGTTAAAGAGTTGACTCATTTTGGGGTTAGGATGGCATTGAGAAGACTAAAAGCATCAAATTTCCAGAGTGTGCTGGAGAAAGCCTATGACAAGCTCAATATCTAGGGTAACATATTTCTTACTTTGTCTGGTAAGTTACATTCTTAACACTTCATTCTTAACAATTTCTATTTTCATCTCTACCCACTCTTTGGTTCAAATGGGAGTGTTGAGAGAACTAGACAAATTGAGTAGAGATTTTCTTTTGATGAAACAAGATAAGAGAAAGGGCATTCATTGTGTAGATTGTGTAAGTATTTGTAAGAAAAAGAAGCTGGGAGGTCTTGGGGTGATATCAGCTTCTGACAATATTGGACCTTGTAGAGCTAAATTTTCATGAAATTTGATTTCCAATCCTTCTACATTATTGAGTAGAATTCTAATTGCAAGATAAGGGACAGATCTTTTGAACACTGAAGCAAGATATGGAGTGTCACCTACTTGGAAGATTATTTTAAGCTGAGCTAAATGTCTCAAGAAAATAGTGAGATGGAAGATCTCGAATGGTAAAAGAATAAATATAACAAAGGATACTTGGATCCTTGATATAAGTATTGACAAGTGGCCAACCTATGTTGTTGATCTTCAAGCAGAACAATGAAACTTGGAATTTTTTATTTTAGAACGTAATTGGAATATACCAAAACTGCCTCAAGATTTTGGTAAAGAATTGGTGGGTCTAATTTGTTCTGTCCTGATTTATGATGAAATTCAAAATGATGAAAAGGAAATTTTGTTCAAGAAGTCTGGTAAATCATTGGCAGCAATGATTTCAGAGCATTCTACTAGATATGAAGAAGAGGATGGTAATTGGAGATGGATAAAGAAACTGAAATTAAGACCAAGGGTAGAAATCTTTTGGTGGAGATTGATGCACAAAGAAATTCCTTCTAATGAGTTTCTCATGTATAGAAGAATTTGTAATTAAAATGGCTGTCCGAGAGGACACAGTGCTGTTGAAGACTCAGAACATTTTGCTGTCCATTATTTTTACTTGAAAGAAGTATTTAAGATAATAAACAAATGGGGCTACAAAATTCCCAACATACCAGATTTGAAAAGTTTCTATAAGGATCTGGAGGATTTGACTAAATCAAATCCATTCATGGGCAATTTGTATTGCTCTATCGTCTTCTTCTCTTGGAAAAGAAGAAACAAGATAGTTCATGTAAATAAGGAGGATTGCCTTCAAGTTATACCTACTAATGCTATCAGATTTGCTTCTTCTTCATTCAATTATGATATTATTTTGGTCTACTGGGATTCTAATTAGCTAAGGTTGTTTTCTTCCACTTGGAACCCCCACCCCCCCTCCCAAACCGAATGGATCAAATTAAATGTTGATACTTCTCTTCATAAGGATTACACGGCTATAATTGGAGGTGTAAGCTATAAGATTTTCTTCTTCTTCATTCAATTATGATATTATTTTGGTCTACTGGGATTCTAATTAGCTAAGGTTTTTTTCTTCCACTTGGAATCCCCCCCAACCTAATGGATCAAATTAAATGTTGATGCTTCTCTTCATAAGGATTACACGGCTGGAATTGGAGGTATAATTAGAGATAGTAAAGGCAGATTATAGATTACTTTTGGTTTCAAAAGAATTCATTGGGATATCATGGATTTGGAGATGAAAGCTTTTCTTTCTTTGAAGGAGGTAGTCCATGAATGGATGTATGAAACTAAAGGAATCATTATTGAGGGGGACAATTTCAACGTTATTAAGAACATCCAAGACGTCATTAAAGAGGGAAAAGCTGAAGGTAACATTCCTAACATAAGAGTTTTTCTTTCTTATAAATTTCAATCAAGTCATTATTCAATTTGTTAATAGGGATTGTAATAACTTAGCCGATTATTGTGCTAACTATGCTTGTTTAGTTGATTTTGTTTGGGATAGTTTCGTTAACTATAACATTCCTCCTCTTTTTCATAAAGTGTTGAGTGAGTAATGTGATAGAGTTTATCCTACTTAGGCCTTTCTTCTTGTTTTAATAAAATTGCTTTATGAATTTCCTCCAAAAAAAATATTGGGACAATCTTTTCTGGTTCGTCCTCGAATACTATTCATACGAACATTATTTTTAGATCATATCGGGATGATGGGCTCTATTTTCTTTCTTACTGATAGTTTGTAAAAAAAAACTTTAAAATTTTTGTTCATATCGGACGAATATATTTCGTACGTACAATGATCGGGTATGAATAGAGTTCATACAAATTCATAATGAGTTCGCATGCAACATTTTTTGAACTATTTGTACGTATAAAAAATGATCGTAAGGGATGATTGTGGATGGTCAAATTAGATAAATGTAGTTTTTTTGGATGATTTTTTGGGTCTTTTCTATAAAAGGTCCTCTTAAGACTATAATGTAATATTTTTGTCAACTAGTCTTCGTGAATTGTAAAGGGCAATTAAAGGAGTGAGTGTGAGAGGGTGTTTGAGAGAGATTTTTTCCTATTGGAGCATGAAGGGATCACTAAGTTACTCAAAGGTAATGATCTCTATGTGTGATTTATGTTTCTTCACTCTTTCTCTTTTCTTTTTAGATTACTCAAGTGAAGATTATTTCAACTAATCAAGTTCTCTCCGACACTTGGAGAGTATGAACAATCGAAGTTTCTCAGCCTACACTTGAAGAGTGTGAAAGGATGAGGGTTCTTTGCCTACACTTGGAAGGTGTGAATGGATGAAGGTTCTCTGCCTACACTTGGAGAGTGTGAACAACTAATGGTTCTCTATAGACACTTGGAGGGTGTAAAAGGATGACGGTTCTCTACCGCACCGGGTAGTGGTGGCAGAGAATTTTTTGAAGGCTTCTCCACCTTGTTGTTTGGAAAAAAGGAGAGACACTTGTGGTAATAGTGCAATACCTGAAGTGGGAGACTTTAGGGAGTGGATGTAGGTCGTGTTTTATCGAACCACTCTATACCTTTGTGTCTTTTTATTTTTGCTGCTTTTAATTTTTGCAAGTTTATTTTTCTATATTTGAAAAATTATTCTAAAAAAAATTGAAAATCAACTTGCTAAGTTTACTAATCAGTTTCAAACTTTTAAATTCCAAGAAGAGCTAAAAATTTTTATAAGTACCAATTCAGCCCCCCCCCCCCAGCATTTTGGACATAAGCTTTGGTCTAACAACCTATTCAATATTCAATAAGTTTCAACATATATACCTTTTCCCCCACAGTAAGGCTAAGAAGCCTTTACAAGTCCTCTCTTATACCAATCCCCAGTTTAATAAAGAACCATCGTCCTTTCACACTCTACATGTGTAGGCAGAGAACCTTCACCTATTCACACCCTCCAAGTGTCAGAAGAGATCCATCATCTATTCACACTCTCTAAGCGTCAGTAGGAAACCATTTTCTGTTCATACCCTCCAAGTGTCAGTAGAGTACTGGATCATCTTTAAAGATTTTATCATGAGGAACCAAAAATACAAGAAGAAGGGTGATAACCAAAATCATAAAGAGATCCTTACCTTTTAGAAACCTTGTGAACCCTTCACACTTCACTTGTAAGAAATCTCTCTCAAACACTCTCTCACACTCTCTCTTTCAATTTATGTTGAAATATCATGAAGACAAGACATTTTCACGTTAGTTTCACTGGACCTTTTATACCAAAGACATGAAAATCCATCTAGAAAACTAAAATTTTCAATTTTGAGCATACACGATCATATAGTACGATCGTAAGTTTGTACGTACAAGCAGCTCCAAAACCGTTGAGTTCAAACTAGGTGTGAATCAATATGAAATAATTCATACACAATCATCATCCTATACAAACCTAGTTCGTATGGTACGAACATTTAGAAAATTTTTCATCTTTGTTAGGACGAAGTGGCACCCCACAATTTCATATCCAGTATGGCATACGTATGATGTCGACATCATACAATATGATTAATTACAAAATTTTCAAGTTTGTCTGGATGAAAAGGGACCCATCTAATTCGTACCCTAGACGGATTATATATAATGATAACATTGTAAGGTACGAACCGTTTAGAAAAATTTCAAGTTCATCTAGATGAGAATTCAGGATGAAAAGGGACCCATTAAATTCATACTCTATAAGGTATATACGAATGGTATTTTATTTAGTATGATTTGTACATAGAAAAATTTTCTACTTTCTATTCATTTGACTGCTCGTATGGAAAATGATTGAACAAATCGCCCTGTATGAAATGACTTTGTACAGTATGGTTAGTTTTAAAAAATTACAAATTTTAAACCCTCCTCCAATGGGTGTGTGCACAATTACTCAATTACAATCACACTCCCTCAGACTCAATAAAATGAAAATTATAAACTTCATTCACAATAAATCCTAAATTGATTTGATATGAAGTCTTTAACAATTCATAGTATGATTTTCCTGAAATGTTAGTACAAATGAAACAGCAAAATAATGCATCCAAAACATTTTAGGTGAAATAATAATCAAAGTAATAATATTTAGAATCATATAAAACATACAAGTTGCAAGAATATCAACAATCAAGAACTAAGTTGCAAAAAGAGGGCTAGCCATCGATGGTCTCATAAAGAAACTTTTTTAAATGCAAAAAACAACTGTCAAGCATCTTACTAAAGGTGAGGATGGTTCTATTTATGAGGATATTATTGAAATTACTAATTTGGTTGTTAATCATTTTCAAAACCATCTTAATAAAAACTTTACACTATCTATTACCACCAATCCTTATATCATTCCTAATATTATTTTTTAGGATATTACTGAATATTCCTAAAGCTTATGAAAATGATAATTATACTTTTATTTACAACATCATGAGTTTATTTGGTTTTGATTATAATTTCATCTCCCTCATTAAGATTTGTATTGAATGCACTTTTAATACTATTATTGTGAATGTTAAGAGCCATGTTTTTCTTAAGGCTTTTCGTGGGCTTAGGGAAGAGAATCACGTTTCCCCCACGCTTTTTATTATTACAAGTGACTACCTTTCTAGGGGCCCTGTGGATATTTTTGATAAATGTCTTATTCTCTACTTAAGAACCTTAGGTGGCATTAAAATCTCTTATTTATATTTTGCTGATGATTTCATTATGTGTTTGAATTCACAAATTCATCAATGAATAGGATTAATAATATTGTGAGTTTCTTTGACCAATTTGAGTCGGTTAGTGGTTTTGCTTTTAATAAGCATAAGTGTTATTTTATCTCGAATAAAAATATTCCTTCTGATTGTATTGTGGCTATTAAGAATGTTACAGGGTTTACTCAAAGTTTCTTGCCTTTAGAATACCTGGGTATTCCTCTTTTTAAAGGGAGAAAGAAGTCTTTTCTCTTTGCTGACTTAATTATTGTGGTGCAGAACAAATTATCTTCTTGGGATTCTAATTTTCTTAGTTTTGGTGGTCTTCTTACTCTTATTAAAGTGTTATTTGATCAATTCTTTTCAATAGCTTTCAAACCCTTCTCCCAATTAAAACTATGTGTTATAGAATTGATAAAATTGTTAATAAATTCTTTTGGAAAGGCTCTAGGAACAACGCTAAGATTCATTGGTCGTCTTGCTGTAAATGTTGTGGGACTTTGTAAGAAGGGGCTTTACGATGCAAAACTTTGTTTTATTTTGCTTCTGCTTTTTCTTTCAAACATTGGTATAACTTTAGGGACAATATAAGTCTCTTGGCCAATTTTATGATGGCCAAGTATTGTGGTGGTAAACACCCCACCTTGTGTAGTTTTAGTATTGGCCACTCTAAAGTTTTGCAACAACTCTATCCTGTTAAATTGAAGGCTGAGCTTGCTCTTGTCTGGGGCCTGGGTAATGGCAATATTTTCTTTTTGCAAGATCATTTATTGAATCGCCAATCGATTGATTCTTTATTGAATTCCTTTTCCATTTCTAATGTGAATGTTAATTATTTCTTTCTCTAATAATGGTTGGGAGTTGGATAAACTTTCTGTTGTTCTCACTGACTTTATTATTCAGCTCATTTTAAAGATTCCTCTAAACATTACTTCCATGGATCTGTTACTTTGCACTTTCACTAAAGATGTGTTATTGAGTATTAAAGATGCTTGGTATTCCTTTAGATCTAAAAATGTGTCTTCTATGCTTTTTAAAATGATTTGGCATAAATTCTTCCCTTATATGGTTTCTATTTTTATTTGGAGAATTTTACATAAATTTATTCCTATGGATGAGAACTTGAGGGGTAGAGGTTTTATCTTTCCCTCTAAGTGCCATAGTTGTTGCCATGTTGATAAGATGCATCATGTTTTCATATCTTGTCCCATTGCAGCTAAACTTTGGACTTATTTTAAGGTTATTTTTCATCTCAATTTCCTTACCACTAGGATTTCTATTTATAATTTGCTTGATTGTTGGTTTATCAATTCTAAAGGCCATGTCAAAAATCTTATTCCTTCCCTTATCCTTTGTTTGCTTTGGTTGGAGAGAAATGATTCTCGTTTCAAATGGGTTAATATAAATTATCAAAGAATTATCCAGAAAATTAAGGATATGGAGGTTGCCCTTTTCTCTGCTAATATACTCTTTGTTAAGAGTTTTAAGAATTTCTTTTTTACTTCCTCTAGCTTTGGAAATAACTTGGAAGTGAATTTTTGTCAAAGGGTTTTTAGGAGCAATAATTGAGTGAAGCATAACACTAATATTTTTAAGTTAAATGTGGCTTGTGTTGGTTTAGGCACTATTGTTAGCAGTGGTGGTGTCATTAGAGATCATTATGGCATTTAATTGTTGGGTTTTGATTGGCAAGTTGCTAATGGTGATGTTAATTATGCTATTTCCTATTCCATGCTTCACAGCTTAAATCTCTGTGCTAACCTTCATATCAGTAATGTGGTGTTAGAGGAGGGCTCTTATTTCTATTACAATTTTGTTAATCATAAGGAGGATAAGATTTTACCTTGTGCTTTGTTTTGCATTTGGAGGGACATTAGGGATATGTTGAACACCCTGACCTACTCTTTTTTTTGTCATTTTGGAGGATTGGATTGCTTGTGCTTAAACTATTGTCACTTAGGTTGTGATTTAAATGGTATGACTGAGCTGGCTTTTTCTTAGTTGCCTTTTTGTGTTAAAGGCCTCCTTAGACTGGACCAAATTGGTTTAACTTATGTTAAGAATTAGATGCTTAGTGCTTTAGTTGTTGTGGTTATGGTGGCTCTTTTCTGTTATGTTCCTTCTTACTATTTTTGTTGCTGCTTTGTTGTTGTCCTATTTATCTTGATGGGAGCCCTGGGGATCCTATGTTTCATTTAATTCTCTTCCCTTGATTGGTTTAATATATTTATTGGTTCTTATGTTGATGTGGGTTTTTTTCTGATCTTTGTTGGGTTGGTTCTTGTTCTCTATGTTGTTTTACTGCTTTATTTACTGGTCGTGCTCTATTTGGTGGCCTTTTGTTGGTTCCTATCTTACCTGTTGGCCATTCTGCTACTTCATGTTCAGTATCATGGGGCCTTGGTTTGGTTTGCCAAGCATTGGCAAGGGTGCTCTTATTTTTTCCGAGTTACTTCCTGGCTGTTTGTTGGGGTGAACGCTTTCTAGTGTATCCTAGCTATTATCTTGGATGTGGTTCCCTTATTTGTTGTGATCCTTTTTAAGTTTCTTTTTGCCCTAGTTTTTTATTGTTGGGAGTGCTTGTGTTGAGGCCATGCTGGGTTTTCTTGGGTTGAGCAATGATTGCATTTTTCATTTGAAGCATAACCTTTTTATTGCTCTCCTTCCTCAGAACCGTGTTGTGCTGGTTTCTGCTGGTTGTGGGGCCTTTGGCTTGTTGGTTTTATTGATGGGGTTGTTGTTTGGCCATATAGTTGGTGGGATTGTGTTAAGGTTTTTTAGTTGTGGGGTTATTAGGTTGGTGGTGTTCTGGATGAGGCTGTTGTCCCTTTTCAGGCTGTTGATGGCCATCTGGGCTTGTTGTACATGATTGTCTCTACTAGTTTTGTTGTTCTTTTTGATGGTTTAGAGTTGGTGCTGGCTTTGGGTGGTGTTTCCTTGATAGGTTTTGGTTTGGTTTTGTCAAGTTTTTTGGGGGGAGGTGGTGCTGGATGGGGTTCTTTGGTGGGATGGAGCGACATAAGGTTCTGCCTTGTGGTTCTTGTGATATTCCCTTTAACCTGAGATCTATATGTTGATCCGCTAATTTCCTGTGCTGCTTCTCCTCTGTTTTGTGGATTGATGTTTGGTCCTCCACCTCCTTTGTTTCTTCTATGCTAGGTTTTTGGCTTTATTTTACAGAAGTTGCTATACGCGGGAGCTGGTTCTTCCCGGATACTATCTATTATGTTGTTTTTAGTTTGTTGGGAATTTTTTTTTTGTTTTGGCATTATTTGTTTCCATTTGGTTTTTGTACTATGGCCTGTTGTTCTTGGAGGACTTTGGTGATTCCTATTTTTTGCCAGTCTTTTGGTTGGTATATGATATACTGGTGGTTCTCTTACCTTTTTTTGGCTTATTAGTTTTTTGGATATATCTTGTGCTTTGCTTTCACTTTTGCAAGTTTCTTTTTTTAAATAGGGAGCTCATGCTGAACATCATTTCTTTGCTTCTCACCTCTTTTGGGTGCCCTTGCATGTGCACCATAAATTATACTTAGGTTATTTTGTATTTCATATTAGTAGGCAACTTGAGCTCATAGGTTTTTTTTTTCTTTTTTTCCTTATAGCTCTTTCGAGCAGTAGTGTGCTCGAGGTCCCTTTAAGGACCTTATAATTTTGTTTTTAATCAACGCGTAGTCCCCTTTGTCGGTTTCACCTAAAAAAAATAACTAAGTTACATTTATCTCAACAAACTCCCCCTTTTTGAAGATGGCAAAACAATTATTGTTTGAGTAAAATTGACTACCATAAAATTTTCCTTAGCTCACCTTAAAAGAACAAACATTTGAATATAAGGGAATTCCTTGAAGAACACACATTTTTTTTATTTTTCACAAATGACAAAAACAAAAAGAAATTGACAAAAAACATTAAAACCCTAAAAACTTTAAACGTCATACACAAAAATATCAAAGCAACAAAAACACAAAAAAACCCTAAAAACTCTAAATGCCAAACACAAAAATATCAAAGCACATCAAACACACAAAAACATCAAAGCACATAAATAAACATCAAACACCAAACAATATTATTCCCCCACTTCACAACAACAAAAAGGGAACAATGTTGTGAATCTGATTTCAAGAAATATAATTTTGATGATATCAAACATTTCTATTTTTCTATGATTGCCTTGCCTACTAACGTTTCAGGTCCACAAGATCATATTTCAAATCGAACCAGTTCAAGATTGGGTAGATTAAGACTAAGTCAGTTTGTAATGTACGTCAAGTGTCTTTTACCATTTCTTAAGTCCATTGTAACATTGTTGGTCCTGATGCTAAGTAACCGTGCGCACAAATACTGTGGGGAAATTTTTTTTCTAATTGATTAGTGTTTTTTATTTGGATTACATCATCTGGGATGAGCCCAAAATCATACTCCATAATCAGTTAAAAACATAAACCCTAATTAGAGCATCCTGATTAAAGAAGCTGTAACTATGTGCATCATCCTGGATGATTTTAGCATCGGACAGGACGATAGGCTCAAATAAAAAAGAATCAGCCGTCAGATCTATTTAGGCATCTTTTATTTATGGACACAGTTCAGGAGATTGTTCTAGATGATGCAGTACATTTATGCCTAAGTTAATTTGGTAATTTAGGAAAGCAATTAAGATTTGATTGCTCAATCCAGGTCATACGGTCTGGATGATCATAGGATCGTCTGGGATGATCATTCACAAACCTTAGTTCTTTCTAAACGATCAATAATTGGCCCTGGCTCCATTCAGGGTAATGCTCAGGATGATATGAACTGAATTGAATGATCATCCGGGATGATCATGAGATTGGCCTGGACGATCAAGTTATTTTTTCATCATCTAGACATTCATTTAGAGCGATGTTCTGGATTGATATTTGTCATTTGTACTAATCAGCCAGGATGATCATGAGATCGTCCTAGACGATCTAGTTATTTTTCTATCATCCAGAAATTGATCCAAGGCAATGGTTTGGATGAGATTCATCTAGTTAAAGTAATCATACATGACAATATACTATTATCTTGGATGATATTTGATGATTAGTTCCAAATTAGGGCTACTTTGGAGCTCTTGGGAAAAGATCTCTTATTTTCTCAAAAAATGATCTTTTGTTATTGTCTTGACCTGAGAGAGTTAAGAGGAGAGGGAGAGCAAGAGAGAGAGAGAGAAAGAGAAGAGAGAGAGAGAGAGAGAGAGAGAGAGGGATCTTATGAGGGGGAGTTTGTGAGGGGTTTCACAAAAGTTGCTCCAAGCAAGGAATTTGCGTCACTTCTCCAGTCATCGTCCCTGGTTCCTTTGGGGTTCTAGAGAGGTCTACTGAGCAACTGATCTAGGTTCTTGCTGCTTCTGGAGGAAACAAAAGGAGTTGGGTTCTCTGCCTATTCAGGAGGAAGCAAAAGGACTTGGGTTGTCTGCCTCACCAGGATCGATGGAAAGAAAAAAATAAAGAACCCAACTTTTTTTTATACTATTCTAAGTGAGAATTTAGCTTAAGTCATAGCATAATTATTAATCATTTAATTGATTTTATATCCGATAATTAGATTTTAAAAAAATGTGTAATATATTTAATAAAATACAAAATGTAAACAAATAGAACAAATATTTATCTATGTGCTTGGGTTCTAGTGTTTTTTTACCAATTTTTCTTTCACATATTGTGTTGTGGTGTTGTTTATTTGAGTTGGAGATGGACAGAGAGAGGAGCAAGACAATGTTCTAGATATCGATGCAATTATATATTTTGTCAGACTAAAGACATATAGTGGAGTCTCATGGTACTCTAAACCTGGAGTAGTAATTTTACAAGTGGGGTTGGACATTATGGCTTGTTAGAATTTTACACGACCAAAAACTTGTCTTAAACTTGACTATAAATGTTTTTAGTTTGGGCTAATCCATTTGTTATATGATTCAGGTTCATGTTTATAATTTTGTACCATATTTAAAATTGTGTTAGGTTTGAGTTTTCCCAAAAACTCGAGATAAACCTAGATTGGCCCTTTTTTAATCTTGAGTGACTCGTCTCATCACTCAGTCACTACATCATCATGTCTCACTCACTACATCAACATGTCACTCACATCACTCTCTTATTACTGCATGGTCATGTCACGACAGCCAGCCTTACACCAACCCTGCCAGGTTGTTGATATCACAGTGGCACCATCCCACCCATGTTGCCATTGCTTCTTGTTGCCATCATCTTAGCCATGTTGTCGTTGCCTGTTGATGATGGTGTTATTGCCACCCTCATGGATCAAGTCAGGTTAACCTGGTAACCTACATGACTTTGGTCTGGTTTCAAAATCTTGACCCATTTATAAATTTAGGTTGAGTCAGTGTCAACCAGTTCGAATCCGAGTCAATTGGGTTGGACTTAAGTAAACCCATTTTCTCACCCTTACAGATAGATTTGTTTCTTGTTTCTCTTTTTTAACATGCAGTATTATGCCCCTTGGTTAGTTTTATTTTCTATTTATATATTACATGTAAACAATGACATAAGCAACAAAGTAAATATTTTCAACATTAAATTTGTCTATTTTAATATTTTTTGTATTTAAAATTTTTCAAAATTTAATCCCGACTTTTTTTTCTATATTTTCTCATTTTTCTTTGTAGTTTCTATATGGGTTACTTTCCCAACACACTCTCTTGAATGGAAATTTCACTTAAAATAAAAGAGGCTATTTTTTTGGGAAAAGGCTAATTGTAAATAGAAATAGTTTAGGCAAATAGTGCAATTAACAAAAATAGATTCGTCACATAGATAAAAATCTGATGCAATATTGTAATATGAAAACATTTTAAAAAAAAACTTAAATGAACAAATTGCAGCAAATATTTGACATAATTAGTTTTATTTAACATAGATTAAATGGACGTAAATATAAAACAAAATATAAGAATTCATATTATGAATATTTAGATTATATTATCTTTGATAAAAATACAAAATTATTAATTTTATCCCTATAAGAAGTTCTAATTATTAATTATATTAGTAAAAAATAATATAAATTTTTTAAATTTGATCAAAATAATAAGTGCAAAATAATCTAAAAAAGAGAATATATATTTACAATTTTCTTAACATCGATCAATAAATTGGATAAAATATGATCTTCTTACTATTTTAAATCGAAAGGTCATTAATTATGAAATGAGCTATTCCTTTATGCAAGTGACAAAAGAACATATTATAGAGAACGGACGGATTTTGCACTATTAGTTAGTTGAAAAAGTATAAATTTATAAGGTAGTGAATTTGCATCAAAAGAATAGATAAGTTGAAATTATAATAATAAAAGGATAGACATAATTAATGCATTACAAAACAAAGTAAAGAGGGCCAAGGCTAATTAAATTATCAAATACTATAATTAAAAGAATTGGCATTTTACTTGAATCAATCTTGGAAGAAAACATCGAGGCTAGCCTTGAAAAATTATTATAAAAGAAATCAGCCAACAGAACTAGGCACAATGTTATAAAAATTTACTCTTGACTGAGGCCCTATTGAAAATAAATAATAATAAGATTTCTTCCTTCTACAACAATATAAGTATGTTCTTATACAATTAATAAAGGAATAAGTCAAAAGACTTTTTAGTACTCCCACAATTGGCAAGTAGTAATGATTAATCATAATTAAGAAATAATATCTCAATAATCAAATCATTTTCACCAAATTACACATTACTGTTTAACAAATGATTAATAAAAAGAATTGACCATTTCAACATAAAGGGAATATATTATTTTTAATTTTTTAAATCAACTAAAATAAAAATAAGATCCATTTTTCAATTCAGGTTATAACATACATGCCAATCCTCTCATCAGCTTCCCTTTTGTAAATGGCAAATCATTATCAAAATTACAACAACTTTTTATGTTTGCTAAAAAAATGATCATATTCTTATGCAACAACAGCAAACAAACAGCTAGGCTTCACAGTAACGAGTTGATTCCACAATAGCTATTAGCTAAAGACAAAATGAATATTAGATCAAAAAAAAGATGTAAAATAAGAAAAGTAATACAAGAATAAAAAATTAATTAGAATCATAAATAGTACAATTTCAAAAATTAACCACGATGAAATCATAAGCTAATGCCTAATAAAGCTTTCCATGACTTTATTGAAAACACACCAACTATCGAGGAACACATAATATAATAAAAAATTTATATTAAAAATTTACAACAACTTCTATAAATTTAATTTATGTTTCCAAGAAACTTACAAAATATCATCACATCTAATGATTGTTTTGATATGCAAGGCATATTTTTTAAGTGTAATGTTACAATTTGATGAAAAAAATCTTAGAAGATAAGGATTTAAGTATTAGCCAAACAAAAAATGAGCATGTCATTTGTAATTTTAATGAAGGCAAATATTATTATCAAATGATATTTTTTGAAGATTAATTGACACTTATAAATATACCAAATCTATACACATAAAATTGCTAATGTTAGCCAGCAACAATAATGATAAATTTTCCTCCATGGAATTTTGAAAGAAAAAAAAATCATTTAAGCTTCATATGTTCAAAATAATTAGCACTTAATCAATATATCTCTAGTTTATATACGAAGCCAAGAAATGATTATAGAACATGTTATTAATTTTTCCATATATTATAAAACAAAAAATTATATAAAGCTACCAATTTAATAAAGAATTTATTTTTATTTGGCTTTTATTTTCTAAGTAAGCCTCGTATGGACTGACCATGAGTTAACTAGGTTTAGAATTTTAGAATCCTTACATGCTAGGTGATTATAGCACGGACATAATGATTGGCTTGTTTAGAAATTTTAATGTAATACATGACAATTCTCATTTTATTGATTTTCATGATAGAACTTATCATATGATGACATTATTCTCCAATCATTTTTGGAATTTGCAAAAATAAATGTATTATGCATGCAAACTCATAAAAGAAGTTACTATAATCAATTACTATTATAAGATGCTATACAAATTAACTTTATAATTACATCAATATTTATTTAATTATTTATACTTTTCCAACCCATGGAAAATCAAATCATGAGATAAATTTGGTAAGAAAGAAATAAATTAGACCTTTGAAAGGGAGCAATTTTGATTAGCCAAGTCAGGCTTATCCAGTATTTTGAACAGTATGTCTTCCATTCGTGCTTGAGCATAACCAAATAAAGCCAAATCGTGCAACATTTCATTCATCATCCTCTCCAAGCTAAACCTTGAGCTTTCAATAATACTAACATAATCTGGTAGAGGAAGTGTGGGTTATATTGACAAATATAATGAAAAGCACCATGAAGTTTCCTTCATTAAATCCATCTGTAGTCCCATCACTATTTCTGTTGAGTTTTAGTCCATTATAAATTCAGCCAGAAAGAAGCATTTTTCTTGTAGTGTTTTCCTAACAACCAAAATGTTCTTTTAAATGTGTTATAGCCCTTTCAAATTATTCATATGCTTTCTATGATAATGAAAATTGAGAATGAATCTAAAATTTTAACAATATAAATTGTAAGTTTTTTTTAAAAAAAAAAAACATAATCAAAAGAGCTCCAACTTCCAATATATTATAAAACACCAAAAATTACAAATCTAGATAGATAAAGAATCTTTCAGAATAAAATATGATCCAATAAAAGCATTCATGGTGAATATGTAGCAATACAAGTAGCAATCTAAGAAGCATCCAATCCCTTTTTTAGCTTTGATCTCAAACGATCCTTCTGCTTCATCCTCAGGGATGAAAATTTTATTTAATAGATTTGGGAATTCAAATGCAATCACTGGAGATAGTGTGATAAATATGAATTCTCAATTTTGGATAAAAAAAATTTTCATGGGAATGACTCTATAGTGGGTGAGAAGAAGGATGCGAAAGTGGATAAGGTGACTGGTGAAATGCCTACTAGAGCTATTAATGGGGTTAATGTTAATCCCTGGAGTAAGAAGCCATATATCAAACTGGACTTTAAGGATGGAGATATGGTTTTGTTAGATGATGGAAAGGCTGTTAAGATGAGTGAAGAGAATGAGGTTTTGAATTCAAACAATTTGTTGAATTCATTGGTAAATAAGGTATTTTGAAAGGAATTACCATCCCATATGATGGCATGGGAAGTGACCAGGCAATGGAGTCAATTTGGACAATTATATTTTACTTCTCTTTGAAGGGGTTGGTTTTTATGTTCTTTCAATTCACATTAAATGGTCAAAACTATTCTTTCAGGTGGCCCATGGTTTGTGAATGAACATATAGTTGGTATGGAAAAATGGACTTTAGATTTTTCTCCTTTGTCCATGAAGGGTCTGACCTGTTCGATATGGATAAGAATGCCACATTACCCATTATAATGTTGGGATGAGTTGAATGTGGCTAGGATTATGAGATTCAATTATTTTAGAATTTTGTATGGTGATTATTAGAATGGAACTAAACGCTAGGTGGTTAAGATATACTTACTCTCTGTTTTGTTATCCTAACAATAAAGAAACAAGGTGAAGACATGGAAAGTTGGAGGATATAGTGAAAGCGTGAATGCTTTAATGTTCTTACGCTATGGTTATAGTATGGCAACAAATTAATCCTCTGGGATCCTGGATATATCAATCAGTCTTAGGTACTATTTTCTTAATTATTGGCATCTTCCCCCTGCCAGAAGTGGTGATAAATAAACATTGATTGCTTAATTCAAATCCGAGCCATAACGTTATTACTAAACCCTTAGAAAGATGTAAATCAAGGAAAATATTAGAGTCATGGACATAGTTTAATGAATGCTTTAAATAGAATTAGTATCTATAAACTTCTACTAAAACTCCAACTAATAACTCTAACATAGATTGACCAACATCCTTAATTGTTTATGATAGTTATATTTGGAGCGCTCAAATTATCGTGTAATTGATTCTAAATTAGGCGATTCATTTAGATTGTATCCATTCACCACCCATTTGTGAGTAAACTCTTCGATATATTGCTTACGTATTAGCCCCTGCCGCGCAATGCGATTTTTAGGTAATTATTTGATCAACATTAGTAGAAAAAATAAGCCCTCAAAGATATGCGTTCATCTTATACTCCAACTCTGAATTCCTCATTTCCTTTCCTCTTTGTCTCACATTGAGCAATTGTGCACTGAGCCACTAGAACCTTTTTTATCTATAAAAAAACATACGCCATTACACGCACTTCACTAAAATAATGTTTGTCTGGTTACACCTCCATGTATCTAAAGGTCTCTAGTTCTTAGTAGTGTTCTCAATGTAGCAGACACCATGATAGAAGAAATATGTTTCATGGTATCATAAAGTTTCCTCCAAATCAATATCATAAGAGAGTTGTTGGTGATATAAAGTTTCTTCCTGAAAAATGCAGAGTTATTTCTCTTTTAATTTGACAGACAAATTAATTATATTTAAAAATTTTTCCAATTTTTCACAATGTGTATTTAAATTTATATATTCTAAATTTTTAGGTTCAAAAATTAAATTTTTTAAAAAATTGATTTATAATTGACATTAATATAATGATATATAAAAACTTAAAAAAATTATTTCAAGTTAGGAATTAGTCGCTCATGCCCCTTTAATTCACCCATTATTTTACTATAAATTAATCACTGTCAGGTGAATTATAATTTCATTAGACACTTTGAAAAGCATTTAATGTCGATTTCCTTTAGCCCATCTCACTGCGCTTGCGTGAGACATTTAGAACCTTTTTTTAAAGATAGCATAATTGTTTTAAGAACTTGTATATAATTATGTAATGAGCATACATGTGCATGATGCTACTGCAGATATGCGGTGAAGTCATAATATTTTCATGTAGGGCAGCATCTATTATTTAGGAAAAAAATCTTTTTAATTACAAAATGTAACACATAATTGATTATTACACAACTCTCATTGATATATTTGTAGGTGCTTTGGCTATCAACTAGAGACTTGTCATCTAGGTTGCTTAAGTAATCTGCATGTAGATTACCTAATGAGCCCAAATTGCCCATATTTAAGGTATACAAGATTTAGTTATATCAAATCTTTAAGTTGTTGATTGTATGATGCAATGGGTAATGAAAACTCAAAACCAAATATTTCATTTACAAACCAAGAAATAAAATAAAATTGTAGCCAAAATGAGAACTAAAGGGTTAAGTAGAAGAAAATAATTGATGATATTTCTTTTTAAGTGTTTGAATCTGAATAAAAATCATCACAAACAAGTATATGTCCCATAACTAAACCCCGAGCTGGAGATTGAACAATTTTTGAAGGATGTGCAACATTTTATTAAGCTACTTTTTGGAAAAGGATGAAATGTTCAATTTCTTCCGCCCACTAAATAACAACCTGATGGAGAATTAGAACAATTTTTTAGGAATAGAACACAGGTATTATAACTTGTATAATAAATTATGAGAACATGCACATAACATATGATGTGTAGTGCGGATCATTTTTTTATATTTTATATTGTTGGGGAGTGCGTGGGTATTATTTAGGAAAAAAAATATAATTTAATATCTTGAAAATTAATCTCAATGATTGTTGTTTGCAGCTTTGCTATCAACAAGAGCTCTTGTTCTATGTTGCATGAGTGATTTGTAGTGAGATTGACTAAATTAACCTAAAATGTCCCACTATTTAGGATTAGTATAGTTGCACAATGCTTTTGTTATGTCTCTGATCCAATTGTTTTGGCAAAACATACAAAGCCATAAATGTTTACATTTACATACTAGAACAAAAAGAAAAAATTGAATAAAAAATGAGAAGCCATGGGTTAAGTTGAAGAAAAAATATCATGATTTTACTTGTTAATAGTCTGATACTGAATAAAAATCATCACAACAAGTAGTCTTTATTCGTTTTATGATATTCCCAGTTTGTAAAAAAAACACTTTTTACCTTTGATAAACAAAATTCTACCCTCCAACAATTCATGTCATCATTACTCGATAAATATAAAGAAATTAAGCACATCTTAAAGGTTTTCATCAACTCATATAAAGTTTCCTTCATTTAATATTTAATTATTTCATAAATTTTGGATACAACAAAACATTGTTTCATGACTACATTTATTATCCTAAATGACTCAATTTTTATAACCAACATGACAAAATCTATTCATTTTAGCTACATAAATACATTGCATTTAACCCAATCAACTCAATCGATCCATCACTAGCTACATCCATGAGTCCCAAAACTAATTTTAAAGTTCCCCACATCATAGACTACATTGAACCTATGTTTCTTCACGTTACCAATGATCACAATCTCACTTTTATCATGATTTTAGTGATGGTTAAACACACTTGAGAATTGTTGTCCAAATAAACTATCCTCGTGACATCAAAGTTAGCCATCACTTAGCCATCATATATCAATAAAATATATGGAACCAGCACCTCCAAGTTGATAGTGAGGTCATATCATGTGGCGAGATTGGACAGCAGTAGCTCTATTAGGTAATTAGTCAATTCATGTTAAAAAATGTTATAGAGGATGAATTAGGTAGTGGGTGGTAGGTGGCTAATCACTATACTAGTGTCCAACATAGTTCTAGAGCCACAGATTATTATACATGAAAGGGAGAGCCTTGTACTCCATTAGTAATGGAAATGATCTTGAGGAAGTAGTTGGATGATAGGTTTTGGTTGATTAGCATAAGTGTATACTTCACACTAGGTATAGAGCTTCCTCATTTAAGATATCCAATTGTGTTAGACTTTAATGATAGATAATATGAGGATACCTTGTAATATAATTGAGTTGTCTACAAAATAATGAAAAAAGCCCACACCCCACCCCGCAGGCAAGGCCTAATAACCCATATGCTTGTCCAAAATTGCCTCTATAATTATATCCATTGTCATAGAGAAAGTTCTTAATAATACCAAAGGAGAATGTAAAGGTGTCCTGAATGACGGAGCCGTAAGTATAAAAATCATTGACATATTCTAACTCAAAGAGATAGGTGGAAATAGTGGAGAAACCAAATAGATCGAGTTGGGTTTAATAGTTGGAGTTGCATGAGATGCTAGTGAAGGTGGACGACTAGGTTGGGTCATAAAATGGGTCTTTTTGGTGATAGTAGTTAATGCAAGGGTTAGAATGAGTCAAAGTGAGATTATTATTAGTGTTGAACTTAAATGAGAAGGACTTGGTAAGGGTTCCAAGGCTTATGTCGATGATATAGTTCCAGTACCAAGATAATAACCAATGTTTACTAAGACTCTGGTAAAAAGAGAATTGCCAATAGGGTTGACATGAGAAATGGGGTTGGTAGCCCAGTGATGGGTGTATTCGGTGCGAACTTGGTCCTAACGGAGGAGTTTCACATGGTACATCCTCTCCTTGGGTGCTTGGTAAGAAAAATTGCTCAGAGATGGACCACATTGAGCTTGGAAGGGTTCAAGCGTGTCTCAATTTTGATAACTAATTAATATATATATTGAGTTTTTTTTTTCTCTTTTGCATCCCATTTAAGCATGTGATATCTATCAAATGGGCTTTATCTTGTGACTTCTATCAAATAAGCTTAATTGCTTCAAGATTAATTTTTATTCTGATTAATAAATGAAAAATAGTCTCCGATAAGGTATTAAGAAATTATTAGAATTTCTCACAAACTTTTATCAGGCATTTAGTAAGAGATGCTCAGCAACAATTACTTGACATCAAAGTCATGTTTTTATCTAGAAAATCCCTCACATTGTTGCTAGAAAATTCTTCTCTATTAGAAGAAAAAAATATTTAGAGATAGAGAAGAATATAACATGAGAGTACAGAAGAAGAAGTTGCCATAATAATAGAACATTGAAGCTCTGCTTAGGATAGTTTGGAGAAGTAAGCCAAGTGGAAGTGGGGAATTATAGGAGGTAAATTATTACGCATAATGGGGTTATTACATTTAGTTTAAAATATAAGTCATTATTTTATGTGAAGATTAAGTGGTGGAAGTAGAGTTCAAACAAGAGAAAGTTTGTTATGGTTGTTAAGCCTCCCAAAACTAGCCTGAGGCTAACCAAGAGGGTAGGGGGGGAGGTTGAATATGTAATTTAAATATTTATTCAAAAAAAGAAATTATTTTTATAACTTCTTTTAGTATCTATAAAAAAGCATTTTTTACCTGTTGATGTTGAAGCGAATTCATTTCATGATAACAAGAAAATCAAAATTTTCAATCATATAGATAATCACAGAAAAACTAAAGTGTAGAAAATAATACGAATAAATACACTAGAATTTATAGTGTTTTGATCTAACCTGACCTATGTCCACTCCCCTAAACCCTCCATTCCATGAACTGCACTAAAAGTAGTGTGACACCTTTTACACCCAATGTAGGGTGGAGAAGCCCTTACAAAATCTCTTCAATCAACCCTACGTGGTAGAGAACCTTACTTTTTTTCACCCTCCTAGCAAAGGCAAAGAAACAAGAATAATTTTTCTCCCTCCAGGAGATGACAGATAACCCATAATCCTTTTTCTCCCTCCTTTATATGGTAGAGAACAAAGAGCTAGTTCTTTAGAATGTCTACTTAGAGCCAAAAATGGATCAAGGAAAAATCTTGAAAAAGACAAGGAAGGACCATACATGGAGTAAATTCATGAATCCCTCACAATTCTTGCTCACAAACAACTATCCCTCTCTTCTCTCCCAAAGCACTCCTTTACTCCCTTTCTATGCTTTCTCTCAAGACACTTAGTAGCTAAAAGTCATTTCAGATAAGACTATGGGAAAGCTTAAATAAAGAGCCTCTTAGAAAGCGCAAAATTTTAATCTGGCATATTTGATCATCCAGTATGATCGAAGGTCATACTATACAATTAGTTCAAAATAGTAATTTCAAATGGTATGAACTACAAACCACTAAATGATTAGTTTAAGTGTTCATATTGATCATGCAGAATTATTTAGAACCTTGTCTAGTATGATTTTTACAAACACAACTAATCATCCACTACGATAGGTGGAATTTAGATATCATAACATGCAGGAATCGGGTCATGCAGTATGATCATCTCTGATTATTTTGTGTGATTTGAGTGAATAATTTAACCATAATTAAAGTCTTAATCATAGGATCAATTTAGGCATGATTTCCTTATATCATACAGTATCATACATATCATTACTATACTATTAGAAAAAATTTAAATTTTAAAAAATATATAGATTACAATTTGTGAATATTTTCATGATTATAACAGATCAATATGTATGAAATGGATCATCCAGCACTTTATAAATCGTACTGCATGAATAGTTAAAAAAAGAACTTTTTTTCACTCACCAACTCACTCCCTTGAGTGTTTGTGTGCAAGGTTACTTAGCTTTAAGATCCACCATAATACTTTTTGGACTCAAGAAAGGTAAAAATTATATAAAAAAACAAAAAAAATATGGACTTTATCCTTAGTCTACCAAGTTTTGATCTAACTGAGGTTGCAAGTGAGCTATGATCTTGAAAAGTTACTGAGTATGGAAAAAATATATATGCAATAGATTCAAATAGAATAGTAAAAAATCCTATAATGTTTTTTATTATTAAAATCATAATTTTTGGGTCTGGATTGTCAATAATCAGGGTTTTGGCCAATAAAGAAGGAAATAAATGTCTATTGAATGGGATTGTTCTTATATTACCCATAAACAGATTTTTTTTCTTAAACTTTAGTATGATATGAAGTTATAAATTAATTACATTCTTATCAATCTAAAATTTTTCAAAGTTATCGACCATCATATTTGGCTCTATATTTAATAACATTTAAACATAAAGCTAATGATGAGTGTTGAAAAGTTAGAACATGCTTACAGCTTTCACACGACATAAATTGTTTTTTGTTCAAGAAAAAGAACAAAAAAATTTTTGATAGTATTCAGAGTGAGAATTTAGTTTAGGGCATAAGATAAGTAATAGTTTATTAGTGGATTTTATATTGAATGATTAGATTTTTAATAAAATGGGTAATTTATTTTACAAAATAGAAAAATCTTACTCACAAATAGAAAATTTTTTTAGCTATCTGTTTAATTTGATTGTGTTAAAAAATCAAGTTGCATTACTGTATGGGACATAAATAATATTGGTTGAGCTCGTTAGGGGGTTTCAAGGGTCCTCTATGTGCTTGGGTTCTAGTGTTTTGTGTCCAATTTTTTTCATTTTCAGTACAACATTGTGGTTTTATATAGTCAGGTTGGAGAAAGATATAGAGAGGAATGTCGCATCGTTCTAAATTTGGATGCTATTACTTTGTTAGTTAGACTAAAGACATAGAGTGGAGTCTTGTGTTGCTGAAAATATGGTGACGCAAGATTCCAAGTAGGGCTGGACGTTTTTAATTCTCATTTCTCTTGCTTAACTTGTAGTGTTGTACCCCTTGGTTAGTTTTGTTTTTGTATCATTATCTATTACGTTGGTGGAAGGAATAAAAAGCAATAAGGAAATAGCAATAAAGAATGAGATATGTAAAAATTCCTCCAATTTTTTTAGTGGATTTCATGGTGTTGTGTGGCTCGTGTTTTTTTTTTTTTCAGATTTAAAAATTTTCCACATTAATCCTAAATTTTTTTGTTGCATTTTCTATGTTTTTTATAAGATGTTGTGTTGGTTACTTTCCCAACAAAATCATGTGAATGGAAATTTCAGTTAAAACAAAATTGCCTAATTATGTAAGCAAAGGCTAATTCATAATAGATATTGTTAAGGAACTTAGTTAAATTCACAAAAATGGAGTTCATCACTTAGATGAATATCTAATGCAATATTGTAACTTAAAATATTTTAGATAATTTTTTAAAAGAATTCGTTATAGAGGAGATTTAGGAGAATTAGTTTTATTGCATATGCATTAAATGAACACGAATAAAAATTTAAATACAAGAATTCTAATTATTAAAAATTAGATTATATTTTATGACATAAAAAGATAAAATTATTAGTTTTATCCCTATATGTAATTCTAATTATTAATTATATTATTGAAAAATAAATTTTTTTATTTTCATCTTAAAAAAATGAGTGCAAAATATTTTAAAATAAGTGAATATAGTTTTACAAATTTCTTAAATTTTCTTAACTTTAATCAAAAGAGTGGATAATTTTTTTTTTTACTATCAAGAAATGATCTTTCACTTTAAGCAAGTGATTAAAGAACATAATGTAGAGAACATAAGGATTATGTACACGTAGTTAGCTGGACAAGTCGAAAACTTATAAAGTAATGAATTTTCACTAAAAAGAATAGCTAAGTTAAAATTCTAATGATTAAAAAGAAAGACATAATATAATGCATTATTTCACAAAGTGAGAACGACCAGGACTAATTAAATTCTAAAATTATACAATTCAATGAATTGGCAATTTACTTAAATTAATCTTGGATGGAAACATCCAAGTTATCATTAGAAAATTTTGTCAAAAGAAATGAGCCTACAGTATGAGACAAAATGTAATGAAAATTTGTACTCAATAGAGGCCTTTGGAAAAAAATGAAAATATATCTTCCTTCTAATACAATATTTTTAAGTGCTTACAAAATAAACAATAAAAAGAGTCAAAAGGATATTTATTAATTCCAAAATTGGAAATTTCATAAATCACCTGTGATAAAACCATAATCTAAATTCCTAATAAAACTCTTCTTACCATTATTGAAACACAACAATTATCGAGGGACACAGACAATAATTATAAATTTACATAAAAATAAACATCAAGTTATTTAACTTCAATATTTAATCATATTCATATGCAACAACATGAAACAAATAGCTAAACTTCACAGTAATGAGATTATTCCACTATCAGTTATGAGGTATTGATAAAAAGGGTATTAGATTAGAAGATATCAAAAATAAAATTAGGAATACATGAATCCAAAATTCATTAATTAGAATTAGAAATAGTACATATTCATATATCAACTATGATAAAATCATAATATAAATGTCCAATAAAAATTTTTATACCTTTATTGAAAACACACCTGCTATTGAATTACTCATAAGATAAATATAAATTTACAAAAAAAATATTCATCAAATTTTATCAATTTTGTCTATATTACTAAGAAACCTATGACACACACACAAGCATATCATTAGTTATGGTGATTATATATATATGACACACATACAAAATCTTCCAAGTTACAAATCATCAAGAACCACACCAAATACAATAGACTCAAGAAAGGAAAAAGTGTACAAAGTGACTCAGTCTAGTCTACTCAAGTTTGAGCTAGTTCCAAATTGTAGTCTGATCGCGTGGATCTAAAATGTCAGTAGATAAAGTAGTCGTTGAGAAATAAGAGTATTTGCTATCATCAAAATCATAAACCATGAAAACAGATATGCAATAATCTCCCCCTTTTTGATGATGACAAACATTGCAATTTGATTTTTTTTAAAAGGGAAAATTTCTCCTAATCTCCCCCTCACTAGAATAACACTTTAAAAATAGGAGAAATAAAAATATTTTTGTTGTTTTAAAATGTTTTAAAAGAAAATCAACATTACAAGAATACAATAGTACGTTCTCCCCCTTTGACGTTATCAAAAAGAGAAGGGGCACAAACAATAACAACATAATGATTAAAAAAAATGATCCCTGATCTAGTGAACAAAACAAACATTCTTAAAATGAGAAAGTTACCTCTTGATTTTAATCAAAAACTTAGAAGAATGAGATTGATAACGCATGGCCCAAAAAAGGTTAGAAATTTAGAATTTGATAATCCAAACTCAAGCTCTTTAAAAAGGCTTAAAAATTTTTTAATTCAATATCTAAATCATGAAATAAATTAGAGATAGAAACAATCACTTTTTAATTTTCCTTCATAAAATATATCTAATAGAAGATTAATGCACGAATTATTGAATCAGGAATCATGATTTCAAAATCAAGTATCGAAAATATCAAGGGTTTTCTTAGGCTTTGAATAAAAAAGAAAAAGTAAGCATACTCTTTGTGGGCTCATTTTATGCCTCTTGTCAGGTTTTTGGCGCTCTTTACGCATCTTTTTCTTTTGATACACTTTGTATATCTTGCTCAATTTGGCGTCATTGCGCATCTTTTGATTTGGCATCATTGGCCACCTTTTTTTTGATTTGGCGTCATTGGCCATTTTTTTTAATATAATACCTTTCTGAAATTTTAAAAACAAAAGTAAATGCATTCTATTGACACAATGAACTGCTTGATTAGGAAAATTATGAGGTAGATTCAACAATCTTGAAAAATATTCCTATGCGATAGATAAAATGTGTGGAGATGAAAAAAGTTCAGTTTCAAAATCTAATTTAAAATATGATGAAGATTTTAAATCAAAAGTAGAATAACCTCATTAAGGAAATAGAGATTGAGAGTCAAACACAATCTTCATAAGAATTCAAAAAAACAAGAGGTAGGTTTTTCATTTTTAGAAAGGTGATGTGTGTGTTGATCAGAGAAAAGGCACATAAAAATTTTACGAAAAAAGAAAAGTAAGAAAAATAGAATTAAAAAAAAAAGAAAATCACAAAAATAAAAGGATAAACAAAACATAAAAATAAACAAAGGTTTATGCACCATCTTGCTCCTGGTCCGATGCTTCAGAGACCAGGTCTGCCAAAGAGATTTTTTTCTTTTCATTATTTCCCCAGTTTAAAAATTGCTTCGCTTTACCCTTTTCTTTTGCAGGAAGAATTTTTAAATTAGGGCACTAATTTTTATATGTCCAGGCATCCTACATCGAAAGTAAATAACGTCAGAAAAAATATTAACATCCTTACCATTTTACCTTTCTTCCATTTTTTGTTGATGCTTATGCTTTGGTGAGCTTTTTAATTTGCCTGTCAAGTAATTGCTTTTGTCATGAACTAAGCTATCTTTTTCTATATCTTCAACTTTTAGAATAATCGTTTCACCAGCATCCAAATGTCTTTGACCCAAACTTTGCTCGTAGGCAATGAGTGAGCCAATCAAATTATCAATAGAATAATCATTCAAATATTTTGATTCACAAATAGCAACAATTTTAGCATCAAACTTATCCAGTAGACAATGAAGAATTTTGTTAACTTTTTTAAAATTTGAAAATTCTTTTCCTAAAGCATGCAATCATGTCACAATTTGTATAAACCTAGTATACATGTTTAAAATTGTCTCATAAGGTTTCATGGAAAATAGTTCATAATCATGCATTAACATATTCAACTTAGATTTCTTGATTTCACTACTGCCTTCGTATATGGTGTGTAGTTTATCCCAAACTTCCTTACCAGTAGTGCACGTGGATACTAACATAAAATCTTCTGAATTCAAAGCACATAAAAAGCAATTTAATAATTTTGCATTCAATTGAGCATCGATTTGTTCGTCTCTATTCCACTGACTAAAAGAAATATCAATTTTAACTCCATCTTTAACACGTGATGGTAATGTATAACCAGTTAAAATCATATGCCACATGCAAAAATCAATTGATTGCAAAAAAATAGACATTCGAATTTTCCAAAAATCAAATGTAATATTTTTAAACAAAGGTGGATTGGTGATTGAATAACCTTCCGCAATATTATGATTTAAAAAATTAGCAATGGATCGAAATTCAAAACCTTTTAAAAACTTATTTTTTGAAAATGGCTCTGATACCACTTAAAAGTTCGTTAAGGATGTTAGGCCCTATAAACTGGCCCAAAGCTAATTAAGAGAGATAGGTGAATTGGTAAAAACTAAAACAAAACTCAAACCAATATCACCACAATAAAAACTAAAGTACAGAAATTAAATGTGGAAGTAATAAAGAAAGAACACATTGGATTTATAGTGGTTCGGTCAAACCTTAACCTACGTCCACTACTTGGAGGCACCCTCCAAGTATTGCTCTAAACTAAGTGTCTCTCCTTTAGCCCCCACAGCTAGGCGGAGAAGCCCTTATAAAATCACTTCCACCTTCCCCGGTGCGGCGGATTCACCGGGTCCTTTGACATCAAAGAGATCTTCTTCTTTTGTGAACTTCCCTCGAGACAAGCCTTGAATCTTATAGTATTCAGGTACAAGCTTGCTAGAGCAACCGTGTGGAACCCCCTCCACACTCCCTTGAGTCTCCCCTCACAGGATTTTCTCCCTCTCTCAAACTCCACCCTTTCCTCACTCCCTTTAAAGCTCTCTCTTCAAGTTTCCCCTAAAAGAACGAAGCTACAATTGCTACCAAAGACACTTACAAAGTGACTTATCATAACTTAAATAGAAGAGCTAAAAATTAGCAGTTTAATGCAAGTTGCCTACTTTATTGTCCAGGACGATATTAATATCGTCCTCTACGATCAGTGTAAAATAATCCCAATCAACCGGGATGATTTGAGATGATCAGAAGAAGTTTATTCATATCGTCTAGGATGATAATATGTCATCTAGGGTGATCAGAACAAATTGTGGAATATCGTCCTAAACATCACCCTGAAAAATAGCTGTCTGATGTCCAATCGTCCATCTTATCGGCCAGGATGATTTTGAGATTGTCTAGGATGATTTGATCGTGCAATCAAGTCATAATTGCTTTCCTTAAATTCCAGAGAAATTTTGGAAAAATTGTCCTGATCGTCCTGGATGATATTTTATAGTCCTGGACGATCCACCTGGACGATGTCCAAAAATAAGTAATTCCTAAATAGATCTGGTGGCAGATTCTTTCTATTTTGAGCCTATCATCCTGGCCTATATAAAATCATCCAGGACAATATATTTTGCATAATGATGACTTCTTTAATGAGGATGCCCTAATTAGGATTTCTGCTTTTGAACAGATCGTCCAGGCTGATATAAATATCATCCCGGACGATGTTATAAAAAACAAAAATCTTTAGAGAATAACAGAAAATCTTCCAAGTTATAAATCATCAGGAGACAAACCAAATACAATAGACTCAAGAAAGGAAAAAGTATTCAAACTGACTCAGTCCTAGTCTACTCAAGCTTGAGCTGGTTCCAAATTATAGTCTGATCGTGTGGATCTGAAATGTCAGTAGATAAAGCAGTCGTAGAGAAATAAGTGTGTTTGCTATCATCAAAATCATAAACCATGAAAACAGATCCGCAATAATCTCCCCCTTTTTTATGATGGCAAACATTGCAATTTGAATTTTTCAAAAAGGAAATTTTCTCCTAATCTCCCCCTCACTAGAATAACACTTTAAAAATAGGAGAGATAAAAATATTTTTGTTGTTTTTCAATTTTTTGAAAGAAAATCAATAGTACAAAAATTAAACAGTACGTTCTCCCCCTTTGACATTATCAAAAAGAGAAGGGGCACAAATAATAACAACATAATGATTAAAAGAAATGCCTGATCTAGTGAACAAAACAAACATTCTTAAAATGAGAAAGTTACCTCTTGATTTTAATAAAAAACTTATGCCTCTTATCAGGTTTCTGGCGCACTTTGCGCATCTTTTTCTTTTGATACACTTTGTGTATCTTGCTCAATTTGGCGTCATTGCGCATCTTTTAATTTGACATCATTGGCCACCATTTTTTTTATTTGGTGTCATTGACCATTTTTTTTAATATGCTACCTTTCTGAAATTTTAAAAATAAAAGTAAATCCATTCTATTGACACAATGAACTACTTGATTAGGAAAATTATGAGGTAGATTAAAAAATCTTGCAAAAGATTCTTATGCGGTAGATAAAATGTAGGGAGATGAAAAAAATTCAGTTTCAAAATCTAATTTAAAATATGATGAAGATTTTAAAACAAAAGTAGAATAACCTCTTTAAGGAAACAGAGATTGAGAGTTAAAATCATGAGTTTCCTTCCTTTGACTTTTTTTAGAGAAGTCAAACACAATCTTCATAAGAATTCTAAAAAACAAGAGGTAGGTTTTTCATTTTTAGAAAGGTGATGTGTGTGTTGATCAGAGAAAAGGCACATAAAAATTTAACGAAAAAAGAAAAGTAAGAAAAATAGAATAAAAAAAAAGAAAATAAAAAAAAAACAAAAGGACAAACAAAACATGAAAACATAAAAACAAACAAAAGTTTAAGAACCATCTTGCTCGTAGTCCGATGCTTCAGAGACCAGGTCTGCCCAAGAGATTTTTTTCTTTTCATTATTTCCCCAATTTAAAATTTTCTTCGCTTTACCCTTTTCTTTTGCGGGAAGAATTTTTAAATTAGGGCACTAATTCTTCATATGTCCAGGTTTCCTACATCGAAAGCAAATAACGGTCAGAAGAAAATATTAAACATTCCTTACCATTTATATCATTCTCCATTTTGTATGATGCTTATGCTTTGCTGAGCTTTTTTAATTTTCCTGTTCCAAGTCAATTTTTTCTGTCCATAACTCAAGCTATCTTTTTCTGCTATCTTCAGCTATCTAGAAATTAATTACGTTTTCACCTGCAAATCCAACAAGGCTTTGACCCAAACTTTGCTCGTAGGCAATGAGAGTGAACGCATATCAAATTTATTCAAATAGAATATCATTCAAATTCTTTGTATTCAATAATTGAAGCAAAATTTAGCATGCCAAACTTATCCAGTAGACAACGAAAATATTTGTTAACCTTTTCCAATCATTTGACACAATTCTTTTTAAAAGCATCAGCAATGATCTGTCACAATTTGTATAAACCTAACGTATACATTTCTAAAATCTGTCTCACTAAGGTTCATGGACGGAAGTAGTTCATAATCACTGCATTAATAACATATTCAACTTTAGATATGCTTCTGATTTTCCCACTTATGCCTTCGTATTATGGTATGTTGCTAAGTTTAGCCCACGATTTACTTACCAGTAGTGCACATTGATACTAACAAAAAATCTTTCAAAATTTAAAGCACAGAAAAAGCCACAATTTACATGATTTTGCATCATCAATGAAGAGATCGTATTTTCATTCTCTATTCCATTGACTCAAAAGGAATCTAGTGTTTTAAACTCTATCTAGGCAGTGGATGGTAATGTAAACACAATTAAAATTCAATATTGCCAACATGCAAAATCAATTGAATTGCCAAAAAAAATAGGACATGTTGAATTTCCACAAAAAATCTAATGTAATTATTCTTAAACAAAGGTGGTCTGGTGATTGAATAACCTTACACAATATTATGATTTGAAAAATTATCCATGGATTGAAATTCAAAAGCTTTTAAAAACTTAATTTTTGAAAATGGTTCTGATACCACTTGAAAGATCATTAGGGATGTTAGGCCCTATGAAATGGCCCAAAGCTAATTAAGAGAGATAGTTGAACTGGTAAAAACTAGAATAAAACACAAACCAATATCACCACAATAAAAACCAAAGTACGAAAATTAAATGTGGAAGTAATAAAGAAAGAACACACCAGATTTATAATGGTTCGGTCAAACCTTAACCTACGTCCACTCCTCGGAGGCACCCTCCAAGTATTGCACTAAACTAAGTGTCTCTCCTTTAGCCCCCACAGCTAGGTGGAGAAGCCCTTACAAAATCACTTCCATCTTCCTCGGTATAGAGGAGTCCCCGGGTCCATTGACACCACAGAGATATTCTTCTTTGGTGAACTTCCCTCGAGACAAGCCTTGAATCCGACAGTATTCAGGTGCGAGCTTGTCGGATCAACCGTGTGGAACCCCCTCTACACTCCCTTGAGTCCCCCCTCACAGGATCTTCTCCCTCTCTCAAACTTCACCCTTTCATCACTCCCTTTCAAGCTCTCTCTTCAAGTTTCCATCCAAAGAATGAAGCTACAATGGCTGCCAAAGACACTTACAAAGTGTCTTGTCATAACTTAAATAGAAGAGCTAAAAATGAGCTCATTAATGCAAGTTGCCGACATTATCGTCCAAGACGATATTAATATCACCCTGTACGATCAGTGCAAAATAAGCCCAATCAGCCGGGACGATTTGAGACGATTAGAAGAAGTTTGTTCATACCTTCTAGGACGATAATATATAATCCAGGACGATCAGAACAAATCATGGAATATCATCCTAAACATCACCCTGAAAAATAGTTGTCTGATGTCCAATCGTCCAGCGTATCGGCCAAGACTATTTTGCGATCGTCCAGGATGATTTGATCGTGCAATCAAGTCATAATTGCTTTCCTTAAATTCCAGAGAAATTTTGGAAAAATTGTCCTGGATCGTCCTAGATGATATTTTATAGTACTAAGTGATCCACCTGGAATATGTTAAAAAATAAGTAATTCCTAAATAGATCTGGCGGTAGATTCTTTTTGTTTTGAGCCTATTATCCTGTCTGATACAAAATCGTCCAGGACGATGTGTTTTGCATAATGACGTCTGTTGTAATAAGGATGACCTAATTAGGGTTTTTGCTTTTGAATAGATCGTCCAGGCCGATATAAATATTATACCGGATGTTGTTACCAAAAACAGAAATCTTTAGGGAATAATAGAAAATCTTCCACGTTACAAATCATCAAGAGCCACACCAAATACCATAGACTCAAGAAAGGAAAAAGTGTAGAAAATGACTAAGTCCTAGTCTACTCAATGAGCTGGTTCCAAATTACATTCTGATCGTGTGGACCTGAAATGTAAGTAGATAAAGCAGTCGTAGATAAATCAGAGTGTTTTCTATCATCAAAATCATAAACCATGAAAACAGATCCGTAACACTGAAAATGTTTACGGGCCTTAGGTACTAGTCAATGACATGAAAAGAAGAAAGAAGATGATACCTGTCATGGGTAATGTTAATAAGAAGATTGATAGATTTAAAAAAAACAAAAGCAATGTTTGTTAAAAAATCTACTGAAAATTCAACTATCCCATCTGAACAAGTTGTTGCAGACATTCCTGAACAAATTGTTGAAGAAGTAGGAGTTGTATAAAAGATGGAAGTCATCCCAATAAAAGCTGTTAATACAAAAGAGGTGGTAGTAGAGAAGGATCTCATATAATATAATATGAATAATGAAGCTCCTAAAATCTCAGGAATCAACTCAGTGCTAAATTATCCAGTTAATGACTTGAACATGTTTGGAGTTCTTAATCTCTGTTCAGATGAACCAGAGGAAGTGGCCACGGTAGAAGAGCTGGAGGATGGTGAAATAAGAAGTAGTAACATAAAAATTCATGAAACAGAATCAGAAAGGATGGCTGATTCTGTTAGAAATAAAGGAAAGCTCCTTAAAGAGTTAAATTCCTTTGGCAAAGACAACATAATTTCTCAAAGAAGGAAAGGAGAAGCTGCAAAAAAAATTAAGAATGGGATCATTCCCATTCTTAAAAACAAATGACATCTCTAGCCTTTTGAAATTGTAGAGGGGCTAGGAATGTTAAAGCCTCTCGCTACTTATGGGAGTTTGTGAAAGAATCAGACACTTTTTTGAAATTACTAAACGACAAGAGGGGGGTGAATTGTAAAAGTCTTTTTCTTAGTGAAATTAACCCTAAACAAGAGTTCTAATTCTTTTGTTGTTTTTGAAATTTTAGAACAAAAATTTATGCAATTTTACTTTCACAAAATTTCACATGCAATAGATATGACAAATTTAAAATGCAAGTAAAAAGTAAACAACAATAAGGAAAGAATACACCAAGAATTTTATAGTGGTTCGGTCAAAATATAACCTACGTCCACTCCGGGATTTTCACTATCAAAATAGTTCTCCTTTTGCCCCCCTCGGCAAGGCGGAGAATCCTGTACAAACCTCCCTTTCACCAACCCGGCGTGGCGGAGTACCAAACTCTATTTTCGCCCACCTGGCGACGGCAGAGAACCTTCTCGTTTTTCTCCCTCCTGGAGAAGGCAGAGAACCTCGAGGTAACGGATGTAGACGAGCTTTTCCCTTGGCGATCCTCCCTCAAATCCTTCTAGGGCCACAGGAGGAGCAAGATGCAGCAAGTTTGAAGCAACCGTGTGATCTCCCTCACACCTCTTCTCCCTCACAACGCTCACCTCCTCCTTCCTCTCTCAACCCTCAAGAATTTCTCTAGAGTTTTCTCCCTTGGAATCCCTCTCTAATCACGTTCACCCTCTCTAACAAACTTACCCAAAAAGAACTTGATTGGCATCTAAAAAAAGGATCCAAAAACCTCTGAATTCAAAAAGTAGCCATTACTGTTCGTACGGTACATTCAACATCGTACAGTACGATCTTCATAAACAGACGTCGTCCTGGTACGAGATGTACGAACAGTTACAAAAACAATTCGTACTGTACGATATAATACGTAGTTACGATCCAACAAGATACTATTCGTACAGACGATGTCTGGATGATCGGATGTTGTCTCTATTTTATCGTATGGTACAATGACGATCATACAGTACGATGTGACAAAAACAAGAGAATCGTACAGGACAATATCCGGATGATCATACTTTGTCTCTGTTCATCGTATGGTCAGCATCGTGTTCATACAGTGCGATGTTTCAAATTTTAATTAGGCCTGGATTACATGCACTAATCACGGGTTAATTTAAGTAAGTATATAAAATGGATCGAAGTACGAACCTGTTCGTTACAGTACGAACCGTTCGTTACAGTAACACCTGTTCGTATACAAGTACGAACAGCGCAGAAAATCACTTACTTAAATTAAATCATGGTTAGGGTGTTTGGATTCTGAACATATCGTTCAGTACAAAAGAATTCGTACAGTTATGATTCTATTCCAGAATTGTCCACATAGCTTGGATCGTACGGTACGAAATAAAATCGTACAGTACGATCTCCAGAGAAGAATTTTAATTACATTTGCAGTAAAAAAAAAACAACTCTCCCTGTATGTGTGCATTGGTTGCTCTTACTCTTACGCATTTTGTGGCCAGACTCAATAAAGTAAATATACAATAAATGGAAAATACATGTTTGACTCATACTCCTAATCTACCCGGTCTTGGTCCTTCCTTTCTTCCTGAGTCACTTGTGATCTTCCTGAAATGTTAGTGCTCAAGGAAAATAGCAAATAAAATAATATTCAATGAAAAGCTGTTCCAAAACACTCATTATTTGGCATCATCAAAATCTCAAACTCGGGGTCATGGGTTGCAACATTTTTTGTTGGGTTATTTGAAACGAAGGTAACTATTTTTGATAGTCCTGAAGTCAACAAATTGATTGGAAATAGATGGGACTTCTTCTGTGTCCTAGCTGAAGTTCTTTTAAGAGGAGTTTTAATATGCTGGAAGACCATTATATGTTCATTCTCAGTTATTCATGCTACCTCTCAAGTTGTTGTTGGTTTGCTCAAAATTCATAACAAAGGAGAATGACTTATAGCCACAATTTAAGGAAGTAAAGATATTTACAAGAGGAGACAACTATGGGAGATATTACAGAGTTATTCAAATGCCAACATTCCATTTATTATGGGATGATAATTCAACTACATTTTATCCCAAGAGGAGAAGAGAGGAGGTAAGAGGTTCGGTTTCTCTTAGGGACCTCAAGATGCAAATGTCTGTGAATAGTTGTGATTTCCATGACACTGGGATCGTGGGTCCTAAGTATACATGGTGCAATAACAAGAAAGGGGGAGCTCGTATCGTGGAAAGGCTAGATAGGTGTCTCCTGAATTCGGCAGCATTGAAGGTTACACAACCAGTTGTGGTTCATCATCTAGGGAGGATTGTATCAGATCACTGCCCAATAGTTACAAAACTATTTTCTTCAGTATTTTGGAGCTCTAAAAAACTACAATTAGAAGAAATTTGTACTTCTTTTCCAATTTCTAGAAGTATTGTAGAAAATCATGTTTGAAATTAGCTAGGGGATGATGTTCAAATATTGAATCATAAATTTAGGAGAGTTCTCAAGGCTTTATTCCATTGGAGTAGAGCCAAGCATTCAAACCTCAAAATCCTGAAGGAAAGTCGAAAGGATGAGATTATCAGGTTGCAAGAGAAAGAGGCTAGCTCAGGAGGTTTATTAGAAGAGAAGATTTGTCTGCTTACTAGCAAGGTGAAGGAGTTAAATTCCACTTTGGGAAGACTTAGCACACGGTGGAAATAGAGATAAAAAGTAAAGTTGTTTAAATAATTTGATTCCAACTAAGAATATTTTCACTTGGTTGCATCTTTAAGAAGCAATAGCATTCACATTAAACAAATCAAAGATCCTGATAGAATATTGACTGAGGAGCAAAATAGAATGGAAGAAATCTTCTTTGAGTATTTCAAAGAGAAGTGGAAAGTAAGGAGGTGTAATCTTCTGGGTTGGCCGAAGCTTGAAAGTGTTCTCCTTGAAGAAGACAGAAAATTGCTCAGTTCTAAATTTGCTCAAGAAGTATTGGAATCAGTCATCAGTAAATTTGAAGGCAATATATCACCAGGAGTAGACGGTATTTCTTACTCCTTCATTAAGTTTTAATGGTTTATAATTAAGGAAGAAGTTTGGAAGGCCATTTGCCAATTCATTGATTCAGAAATCATGTGTGAGGAGTGGAGGGAGACATCTGTTGTTCACATCCCAAAGCTGAAAAATCCTTTGATACCATCCAATTATAGTCCTATGAGTCTTTGCAACTCAATTTACAAGATTGCAGCTAGAATGTTAGTGAACCGGCTTGTTTGCATTAGTCCCAAAATGATTTCAGAAAATCAAGTACCATTCATAAGAGGAAGATCCATTTTGGAAAACATATTGCTCACACGAGAAATTATCAACAAATTTAATTTCTCTAAAGCTAAAAAGGGAATAATGGCTATAAAGATGGACATGGAGCAAGCATATGATAATATGGAGTGGAAAACCTTGAGGCAGGTGTTAGAGATGTACGGTTTCCCAAGGTCGTTCTCAAATCTACTACATTAGTGTGTGGTGAACACTAAGTATTCCATTATCATTAATCGTTTCAATATAAAGTGTATTCGGGCAGAGTGTGGCTTTAGGCATGGATGTCCTTTATCCCCCCATCTCTTTATTATGTGCTCACATTTTTTGACTGAAGCGTTTAACTAGAAAGGAGCTAAGATTTTAAACTAGGTGGCCCCATTAGTTGATAAAGTATCACATATGCAGTATGCCGATGATGTTATAGTTTGTTTTGAAGAAAACTAAAGAAATGTAAACAAAATTAAGAAAATTATGGAGAAATATAGTAGCTGGACAGGACAAAGAATAAATGCTCAAAAATCCTCATTGCTTTGTGAAATTTTGTAAGAGGAAGTAAGTCTAAAGTAATATAAAAAATCCTAGGTGTTAAAAAAGTTAAAGAGTTGACTCATCTGGGGGTTTGGATGGTATTGAGAAGACTAAAAGCATCAGATTTCTGAAGTGTGCTGGAGAAAGCCTATGACTAGCTCAATATCTGGGGTAACAGATTTCTTACTTTGTCTGGTAAGTTACAATTAATCAAGTCTTCATTCTTAGCAATTTCTGTTTTCATCTCTACCCACTCTTTGGTTCCAATGGGAGTGTTGAGAGAAGTAGACAAATTGAGTAGAGATTTTCTTTTGATGAAACAAGACAAGAGTAAGGGTATTCATTATGTAGATTGTGTAACTCTTTGTAAGAAAAAGAAGCTGGGAGGTCTTGGGTGATATCAGCTTCCAACAATATTGGATCTTGGAGAGCTAAATTTTCATAAAATTTAAATTTCCAATCCTTCAACATTGTTGAGTAGAATTCTAATTGCAAAATACGGGATAGATCTTTGGAACACCGAAGCAAGATATGGAGTGTCACCTACTTGGAAGATCATTTTAAGTGGAGCTAAATGTCTCAAGCAAAGAGTGAGATGGAAGATCTTGAATGGGAAAAGAATAAATACAACAAAGGATACTTGGATCCTTGATAAAAGTATTAACAAGTGGCCAACCTTTGTTGTTGATCTTCAAGCAGAACAATGCAGCTTGGAATTTTTTATTTAGGAAGGTAATTAGAATATATCCAAACTGCATCAGGATTTTGGTAAAGAATTGGTGGGTCAAGTTTGTTCAATCCTAATTTATGATGAATTTTAAAATGATGAAAGGGAAATTCTGTTCAAGAAGTCTGGTAAATTATTGGTAGCAATGATTTCAGAATATTCTACTAGATATGAAGAAGAGGATGGTAATTAAAGATTGATAAAGAAACTGAAATTAAGACCAAGGGTGGAAATCTTTTGGTGGAGATTGATGCATAAAGCAATTCCTTCTAATGACTTTCTCATGTATAGAAGAATTAGTAAACAAAATAGTTGTCCGAGAGGATGCAGTGCTGTTGAAGACTCAGAACATTTTGTTGTCCATTGTTTTTACTTGAAAGAAGTATTTAAGATAATAAACAAATGGGACTACAAAATTCGCAACATACCAGATTTGAAAAGTTACTATAAGGAGCTGGAGGATTTGTCTAAATCAAATCGTTTCATGGGCAATTTGTATTGCTTTATCGTCTTCTTCTCTTGGAAAAGAAGATACAAGATAGTTCATGGAAATAAGGAGGATTGCCTTCAAGTAATAGTAGCAAATGCTATCAACTTTGCTTCTTCTTCATTCAATTATTATATTATTTTGGTCAATTGGGATTCTAATCAGCTAAGGATGTTCTCTTCCACTTGGAATCCCCCCCCCCAACCAAATGGATCAAATTAAATGTTGATGCTTCTCTTCATAAGAATTACACGGCTATAATTGGAGGTGTAATTAGAGATAGTAAAGGCAGATTTTTTTTGCTTTTGGTTTCAAAAGAATTCATTGGGATATCATGGCTTTGGAGATGAAAGCCTTTATTGCTTTGAAGGAGGTAGTCCAAGAATGGATGTATGAAGCTAAAGGAATCATCATTGAGGGGGATAATTTCCATGATATTAAGCACATCCAAGACGTCATTAAAGAGGGGAAAGCTAAAGGTAACATTCATAACATAGAAGATTTTTTCTTCCTTAGAAATTTCAATCAAGTCATTATTCAATTTGTTAATAGGGATTGTAATAAGTTAGCCGATTGTTGTGCAAACTATGCTTGTTTAGTTGACTTTGTTTGGGATAGTTTCATTAATTGTAACATTCCTCCCCTTTTTCACAAAGTGTTGAAGGAGGAATGTGATAGAGTTTATCCAACTTAGTCCTTTCTTCTTGTTTTAATAAAATTGCTTCATGCATTTCCTCCAAAAAAAATATTGGGATAATTTTTCTGGTTCATCCTCGAATACTATTTATACAGACGATATTTTTAGATCATATCGGGATGATGGGCTCTATTTTCTTTCTTCCTGATAGTTTGTAAAAAAAAATTTAAAATTTTTTTTTCATACGGGATGAATATATTTTGTACGTACAATGATCGGGTATGAATAGAGTTTGTACCAGTTCATAATGAGTTCGTACGTAATAGTTTTTGAATTGTTTGTACGTACAAAAAATTATCATAAGGGATGATTGTGGAAAGTCAAATTAGAAAAATGTAGTTTTTTTGGATGATTTTTCAGGTCTTTTCTATAAAAGGTCCTCTTAAGACTTTTATGTAATATTTTTGTCAACTGGTCTTTGTGAATTATAAAGGGCAATTAAAGGAGAGAGTGTGAGAGGGTGTTTTAGAGAGATTTATTCCTATTGGAGCATGAAGGGATCACTAAGTTACTCAAGGGTAAGGATCTCTGCATGTGATTTATGTTTCTTCACTCTTTCTCTTATCTTTTTAGATTACTCATGTGAAGATTATTGAAAATAATCAAGTTCTCTACCGACACTTGGAGAGTGTGAACAGCTGAAGGTTCTCTTCCTACACTTGGAGAGTGGGAAAGGACGAGGGTTCTCTGCCTACACTTGGAAGGTGTGACTGAATAAAGGTTCTTTGCTTACACTTGGAGAGTGTGAACAACCGATGGTTCTCTACCGACACTTGGAGGGTGTAAAAGAATGACGGTTCTCTACAGCAACGGGTAGTGGTGGAAGACAGTTTTTTGAAGTCTTCTCCAACTTGTTGTTTGGCCAAAAGGAGAGACACTTGTGGTAATAGTGCAATACCTAAAGTGATAGACTTTAGGGAGTGGATATAATTCGTGTTTGACCGAACGTCTATAAACCTTTATGTCTTTTTATTTCCACTGCTTTTAATTTTTGCAAGTTTATTTTTCTATGTTTGAAATTTAAAAAAAAAAAAAATTAAAATCAACTTGCTAACTTTACTAATCAGTTTCAAACTTTTAAATTCCAAGAAGAGCTGAAAATTTTTAAAAGTGCCAATTCAACCCCCCCCCCCCCAGTTAGCCTTTGGGACATAAGCTTTGGTCTAACAACCTATTCAATATTCAATAAGTTTCAACATATATACCTTTTCCCCCACAGCAAGGCTTAGAAGCCTTTACAAATACGCTCGTATACCAATCCTCGGTTTGATAGAGAATCATTGTCCTTTCACACTCTCCATGTGTAGGCAGAGAACCTTAACCTGTTCACACCCTCCAAGTGTCGGAAGAGAACCGTCATCTGTTCACACTCTCTAAGTGTCAGTAGGAAACCATTTTCTGTTCACACCCTCCTAGTGTCGGCAGAGTATCAGATCTTCTTTAAAGATATTCTCACGAGGAACTAAAAATACAAGAAGAAAAGTGATAACAAAATTCATAAAGAGAACCTTACCTTTGAGTAACCTTGTGAACCCTTCTTCACTTACAAGAAATCTCTCTTAAACACTCTCTCACACTTTCTCTTTCAATTTATCTTGAAATATCATGAATACAAGACATTTTTACGTCAGTTTTACTGGACCTTTTATACCAAAGACACGAAAATCCATCTAGAAAACTAAAATTTTCAATTTTGAGCATACATGATCATACAGTACAATCGTAAGTTTGTACGTACGAACAACTAAAAAACTGTTGAGTTTAAACTAGTCGTGAATCGATATGAAATAATTCATACACGATCATCATCCTGTATAAACCTAGTTTGTATGGATTGAACAGTTAGAAATTTTTTCATCTTTGTTAGTATGAAGTGGTAACCCACAATTTCGTATCTTATATGGCATACGTACGATGTCAACATCATACAGTATGATAAATTAAAAAATTTTCAAGTTTGTTAGGAAGAAAAGGGACACATCCAATTCGTACCCTAGACGACTAACGTGCGATGATGACATCGTAAGGAACGAACCGTTTAGAAAATTTTTCAAGTTCATATGGATGAAAAGTCAGGATGAAAAGTCAGGATGAAAAAGGACCCATTAAATTCAAACTCTATAAGGTATATATGAATGGTATTTTGTTTATTATGATCTGTACATAGAAAAATTTTCTACTTTCTATTCATTTAACTGCTCGTAGAGAAATTGATTGAACAAATTGCCCCGTATGAAATGACTTTGTACTGTATCAATAGTTTTAAAAAATTACAAATTTTAAACCCTCCTCTGATGTGTGTGTGCATAATTACTCAATTAAAATCACACACCCTCAGACTCAATAAAATGAAAATTATAGACTTCATTCATAATAAATCCTAAATTGATCTGATTTGAAGTCTTTAACAATTCATAGTATGATTTTCATAAAATGTTAGTACAAACGAAAGAGCAAAATAATGCATCCAAAATATTTTAGGTGAAATAATAATCAAACTAATAATATTTAGAATCATAAAAAACATACAAGTTGCAAGAATATCAATAATCAAGAACTAAGTTGCAAAAAGCGGGCTAGCCACTGATGGTCTCAGGAAGAAACTTTTTAAATGCAAAAAGCGACTGTCAAACATCTTATTGAAGGTGAGGATGGTTCTATTTCTGAGGATATTACTTAAATTGCTAATTTGGTAGTTAATAATTTTCAAAACCATCTTAATAAAAACTTTACATCGTCTATTACCACCAATCCTTCTATCATCCCTAATATTATTTTTTAGGATATTACTGGATATTCCTAAGGCTTGTGACAACGTTAATTGGACTTTTACTTACAACATCTCCCTCATTAAGATTTTTATTGAATTCCCTTTTAATTATATTATTGTGAATGTCAAGAGCCTTGTTTTTCTTAAGGCTTTTCATGGGCTTAGGAAAGAGAATACCATTTCCCCCAAGCTTTTTATTATTACAGGTGATTACCTTTCTAGGGGCCTTGTGGATCTTTTTGATAAATGTCCTATTCTCTACTTCAGAACTTTAGGTGGCATTAAAATCTCTCATTTATATTTTGTTGATGATTTCATTATGTTTTCAAATTCATGAATTTATCAATGAAAAGGATTAATGAGACAGTGAGTTTCTTTGACCAGTTTGAGTCGGTTAGTGGTTTTGCTTTTAATAAACATAAGTGTTATATTATCTCGGATAAAAATATTCCTTTTGATCGTATAATGGATATTAAGAATGTTACGGGGTTTACTCAAAGTTTCTAGCCTTTAAAATACCTTGGTATTCCTCTTTTTAAGGGGAGAAAGAAGTCTTTTCTCTTTACTGACCTAATTATTGCGGTGCAGAACAAATTATCTTCTTGGGATACTAATTTTCTTAGTTTTGGTGGTCTTCTTACTCTTATTAAAAGTGTTATTTGCTCAATTCTTGTCTATAGCCTTCAAACCCTTCTCCCAATTAAAACTATGTGTTATAGAATTGATAAAATTGTTAATAAATTCTTTTAGAAAGGCTCTAGGAACAATGCTAAGATTCTTTGGTCGTCTTGGGGTAAATGTTGTGGGACTTTGTAATAAGGGCTTTAGGGTTCAAAACTATGTTTTATTTGGCTTCCGCTTTTTTTTTTTTCAAACATTGGTATAACTTCAGTGCAAATATAACTCTCTTGGCCAATTTATGATGGCCAAGTATTGTGGTGGTAAATACCCCACCTTGTGTAGTTTTAGTATTGGCCACTCTAAAGTGTTGCAACAACTCTATCCTGTTAAATTGAAGGTTGATCTTGCTCTTGTGTGGGGCTTGGGTAATGAAAATATTTTCTTTTTCCAAGATCGTTGGTTGAATGGCCAATCGATTGATTCTTTATTGAATTCCTTTTCCATTTCTAATATGAAGGTTAATTATTTCTTTTTCTAATAATGGTTGGGAGTTGGTTAAACTTTCTGTTGTTCTCACTGACTTTATTATTCAGCTCATTTTAAAGAATCCTCTAAACATTACTTCCATGGATCTGTTACTTTTCACTTTAACTAAAGTTGGATTATTTAGTATTAAAGATGCTTGGTATTCCTTTAGAGCTAAAAATGTGTCTTCTATGCTTTTTAAAATAATTTGGCATAAAATCTTCCCTTCTATGGTTTCTATTTTTATTTAGAGAATTTTACATAAATTTATTCCTACGGATGAGAACTTGAGGCATAGAGGTTTAATCTTTCCCTCTAAGTTCCATTGTTGTTTCCATGTTGTTAAGATTCATCATGTTTTCATATCTTGTCCCATTGCTACTAAAGTTTGGACTTATTTTAAGGATTTTTTTCATCTCAATTTGTTTACCGCTAGGATTTCTATTTATAATTTGCTTGATTGTTGGTTTAACAAGTCTAAAGGCCACGTCAAAAATCTTATTCCTTGCCTTATCCTTTGTTTCCTTTGGTTGGAGAGAAATGATTCTCGTTTCAAAAGGGTTAATATGAATTATCAAAGAATTATCCAAAAAATTAAGGATAAGGAGGTTGCCCATTTCTCAGCTAATTTACTCTATGTTAAGAATTTTAAGAATTTCTTTTTTACCTCCTCCATCTTTGGCAATAACTTGGAAGTGAATTTTTGTCAACGGGTTTCTAGGAGCAATAATTGAGTGAAGCATAACACTAATATTTTTAAGTTAAATGTAGCTTGTGCCGGTTTGGGCACTATTGTTGGCTATGGTGGTGTCATTAGAGATCATTATGGCATCTAATTGTTGGGCTTTGCTGGGCCAGTTACTAATGGTGATGTTAATTATGCTATTTCCTATGCCATGATTCTCAGCTTAAATCTCTGTGCTAACCTTCATATCAATAATGTGGTGTTGGAGGTGGGATCTTATTTCAATTACAATTTTATTAATCATAAGGAGGATAGGATTTTACATTGTGCTTTGTTTTACATTTGAAGGGACATTAGGGATATGCTGAACACCCTGAACTACTTTTTTTTTTTTGTCATTTTAGAGGATTGGAATGCTTGTGCTTAGAGTATTATCACTTTAGGTTGTGATTTAAATAGTATGACTTAGCTGGCTTTTTCTTAGTTGCCTTTTTGTGTTAAATGCCTCCTTAGACTGAACCAAATTGGTTTAACTTATGTTAAGAATTAGATGCTTCGTGTTTTGGTTGTGGTGGTTATGGTGGCTCTTTTCTATTATGTTCCTTTTTAGTATTTTTGCTGCAGCTTTGTTGTTGTCCTATTTTTCTTGATGGGTGGCGTAGGGCTCTTCTGTTTCATTTACTTCTCAGTCCTTGATTGGTTTAATATATTTATTGGTTCTTATGTTGCTGTGGGTTTTCTTCTCATCTTTGTTGGGTTGGTTCTTTTTCTCTATGTTGTTTTATTGCTTTATTTACTGGTGGTGCTATATTTGGAAGCCTTTTATTGGTTTCTGTCTTACCTGTTGGCCATTCTGCTACTTCCTGTTCAGTATCCTGGGGCCTCGGTTTGGTCTTCCAAGCTGTGGCAGGTTTGTTGGGGTTACTTCCTGGCCGTTTGTTGTGATCTTTTTTAACTTGCTTTTTGCCCTAGTTTTTTATGGTTGGGAGTTTTTGTGTTGAGGCCATGCTGGGTTTTCTTGGGCTGAGCAATAATTGTATTTTTCATTTGAAGCATAACCCTTTTATTGCTCTCCTTCCTCAGAACCATGTTGTGCTGGTTTTTGCTGGTTGTGGGGCCTATGGCTTGATGGTTTTCTTGATGGGGTTATTGTTTGGCCATTTGTTTGGTGGGATTGTGTTGAGGTTTATTTGTTGTGGGGTTATTGGATTGGTGTTGTTCTGGAAGAGGCGGTTGTCCCTTTTCGGGCTGGTTGCTGGCTATCTGGGCTTGTTATATAAGATTGTCTCTACTGGTTTTGTTGTTCTTTTGAATGGTTTGGAGTTGGTACTGGCTTTTGGTGGTGGTTCCTTGATAGGTTTTGGTTTGGCTTTGTCAAGTTTTTTGGGGGGAGGTGGTGCTGGCTGGGGCTCTTTGGTGGGATGGAGCGACATAAGGTTCTGCCTTGTGGTTCTTATGATATTCCCTTTAACCTGAGCTCTATATGCTGATCACCTCATTTCCTGTGCTACTTCTCCTCTGTCTTGTGGATTGATGTTTGGTCCTCTACCTCCTTTGTTTCTTCTATGCTAGGTTTTCAGCTTTATTTTATTGATGCTGCTATACTCGGGAGCTGCTTCTTCCCGGATACTATCTATTGGGTTGTTTTTGGTTTGTTGGGATTTTTTTTTTTTTTTTTTTTTTGGCATTGTTTGTTTCCATTTGGTTTTTGTACTATGGCCTGTTGTTCTTGGAGGACTCTGGTGGTTCCTATTTTTTGCTCCCCTTAAAAGAACAAACATTTGAATATAAGGGAATTCCTTGAAGAACACACATTTTTTTTTCACAAATGACAAAAACAAAAATAATTTGACAAAAACACAAAACCCTAAAAACTTTAAACGCCATACACAAAAATATCAAAACAACAAAAACACGCTAAATGAAGGAGGAATCTTATCAATTAAAATGTCTTCCAAAAAAAAAAAAAACTAGAAAAAACACCAAAGTTAGCTCAAAGGTCAGCTAACTTGTTACAATCTCTTTTCACACAGTTGAAAATAACAAAATTAAAACTATCCACCAAAGAAAATTTATCCATACCTTTGACGCCTTTTTTTGTATTATTGTGTATGAATTTGATAATATTGACATTATCACTTTCAATGATTATACCAATGTATCCATGCATCTGATCTTTGAAAACTTCTTTAACAGAGGCAATAGCAAGAAATTCCAAGTAAGTGATATCCCAATGCATTTCGGGTCTTCCATAAGCTGCTATGAGTCTTCCTTTGTGGTCACTCATTACACCTCCAACTCCTACTTTATAAGAAGGAAATAAAGTTGCATATACATTCACCTTGATCCAATCAGGTGGAAGAGAGTACCAACAATCTTCAAACAGTAAACGCTGATTAGTACCCAGCCATCCCGAATTGATGAAATTAGGAGTATTAAAAATGCCTACAAAGCTGACCGCCTCAACAGCTATAGAAACAGAACTCCTTTCCTTTTTCCCATGAACAAGCTCATTTCTCTCCTTCCAACTAAGATAGACGGCATTACATAATAAGCTAAAAAGAAAAGCATTTTGTCTTACCAGCCAACTAAATAACTCCTCATTATCATTGAATAACGGGATATGAAAGCCCCACATATTCAGAATTTTAATGACTTCAACCAATTTTTGACATCTACAAGTTAGATGACAAATATTCTCTTCTTCATGACAGCCTCTAGGATAGTAAGAATTGGTTTGAAGTCTTCTATATGTTAAAAACAAATTGGTTGGCAATGCATTATTAAAAAGTCTCCAGCAGAAATTCTCCACTATAGTTTAGATTTTTTGAGCCATTTCCATAATTTCTTATCAGAATAAGGAGAGGAATTTATTCCAGTTGCCATAGAAGTAATAGTTCTACAAGATTCCATGTGAATAAGATCAAATTGATCTTCAAAAAGCTCTGTTTTAATTTCAATTTGACAGATGAGTTCAACCAAGTCATTACCAAAAAACTTATACAATTCTTGAAAATTCCAATAACTTCCAATTATAAACTTTTCCACCGTTAAAACTCCATCCACATCTTCTATGGAATTGACAAAAGTAGGCCACCTGTTAAGACTTTTATCTAAAATCCATGTATCATCAAATACATCTATTGAATGACCATTTGCAATATCCCATCTCACGATTTTCTTCAAGAATTTGCTTCCATCTTTAATTATCTTCCAAGCCGAAGAATTTGAATTATTTCTGTTCACAGCCTTCCAACAAGATCCATATCTAGGAAACAAAGTTTTATTCAATAATGATTCTTCATCTTTCATGTATTTCCAGACAATTTTGGCCCTTAAAGAACCCACTTTATTGGAACAAGACTGCAGACCTCTGCCTCCTGAATCAATAGGATCACAAAGTTTAATCCAGCTTATATAATGTAAGCCATATCCCTCATTGGACTTATCTCAAATAAAATTTCTGCAGAGTTTCTTAATTTCACCAAGCTCAGCTTTAGGAACCAAAGATATCGTGGAATGAAAGGAAGGAAGAGCAAGAATGACAGGCATAACCAAAGTTATTTTACCTGCCAGTGAAATAAATTTTAAACTCCAACTGTTCAGCTTCTTTAGTACCTTGTCTAATAAGAATTGGAAATCCATCCTTGAAAGCCTCCTTAATGCCAGTTTGGAACCCAGATAATTAAGCTCCTTAACTTCATTATATCCCATGATCCTTTTAGTCTTCCTCTTCTTCCATTTATTGACTGCTGTTCCAAATAAGATTCCTGACTTATTTGAAATAACATTTTGGCCAGTCCATTCACAATACCTGCTAATAATGCTTTAAATAGCTTTCACATTCTTAAGTTTTGCTTCAGCAAAGAATATGATATCATTCGCATATAATAAATGCAAAATTCTTGGACCATTCTTGCTAATCCGAACACCAATTTCATCCTTCTCCATAATGTCATTAGTAAGAAGCTGTGAACAAAGTATAAAAAGATAAGGTGACAAGGGACAAACTTGTCTAAACCCACTCCTTGCTTTGATCCAACTACATGGATTCCCATTGATCAATATAGAGAAAGAGGGATTTTGAACACATTACGTGATTAATTTTGAGAAGAATTCAGGAAATCACAAATAAGAAAGAACCTTTTGAAGAGTAGGCCATCCCATATAATCATAAGCCTGTTCCATGTCTAGTTTAACAGACACATGACCTTTAGAAGCTTTAGAGAGTCTAAATTTGTGGAAAAGTTCTTGAGTTATCAACACATGGTCTTGAAGAGATCAACCTTTAACAAAAGTGGCTTGCTCTGCAGTGATGAGTTTCAGAATGATACCTTTCATTCTATTAAGAATAACTTTCGAAGTAAAATTGTAAACCATGTTACAAAGGCTAATAGGTCTATAATTGTGAGCATAATTTGGGTTAGTAATTTTGGGAATAAGAACTATAAAAGCTCTTTTCCAATTAACATCCATTTCAGCTGTTTGAAAAAACAAATTCAATGCTTCCCAGAATTCAGTTTTAATAATAGACCAGAAACATTTAATAAAGGAGTAAGATATCTCATCCTCACCAGGTGAAGTGCACACAAATACTCGGGGGAAAATTTTTTTCTATTTGATTAGTGTTTTCTATTTTGATTACATCATCTGGGATGATCCCAAAATCATCCTGGACAATCAATTAAAAACATAAACCCTAATTAGGGCATCCTGATTAAAGAAGTCGCAACTATGTGCATCATCCTGGATGATTTTAGCATTGGCCAAGACGATAGGCTCAAATCAGAAAGAATCAGCCGTCAGATCTATTTAGGCATCTTTTATTTTTGGACACCGTTCAGGACATTGTTTTGGATGATGTAGTACATTTATGCCTAAATTAATTTAGAAATTTAGGAAAGAAATTAAGGTTTGATTGCTCAATCATATCGGTCTGGATGATCATAGGATCATTTGTGAAGATCAGTTCACAAACCTTAGTTCTTTCTAAACAATCAAAAATTGGCCTGGCTCCATTCAGGGTAATGCTAAGGATGATATGAAGCAAATTGAACTAATCATCCGGGACGATCATGAGATTGGCCTAGACGATCAAGTTATTTTTTCATCATCTAGACATCCATTTAGAGCGATGTTCTGGATGATATTTGTCATTTTGTACTAATCAGCCAGGATGACCATGAGATCATCCTAGACGATTTAGTTATTTTTCCATCATCTATACATCGATCCAGGGAAATGTTTTGGATGATATTCATCGATTTAAACTAATCATACATGACAATATACTATTATCTTGGATGATATTTGATGATTAGTTCCTAATTAGGGCCACTTTGGAGCTCTTGTGGAAAAGATCTCTTATTTTCTCAAACAAATGATCTTTTGTTGCTGTCTTGACCTAAGAGAGCCAAGAGGAGAGGGAGAGCCAGAGATAGAGAAAGAGAGGATCTTATGAGGGGGAGTTTGTGAGGGGTTTCACAAAAGTTGCTCCAAGCAAGAATTTGCATCACTTTCTCAAGTCATCATCCCTGGTTCATTTGGGGTTCTAGATAGGTCTACTTGAGCAACTGATCAAGGTTCTCTGCCTGCTTCAGGAGGAAACAAAGGGAGTTGGGTTCTCTTCCTACTTCAGGAGGAAGCAAAAAGGACTTGGGTTATCCGCCTCACCAGGATCGATGGAAAGAAAAAAAAAGAACCCAATTTTTTTTATAGTATTCTAAGTGAGAATTTAGCATAAGACATAGCATAATTATTAATTAATTAATGGATTTTATATCCAATAATTAGATTTTAAAAAAAAATGTGTAATATATTTAATGAAATACAAAATGTAAACAAATAGAACAAATATTTATCTATGTGCTTGGGTTCTAATGTTTTATACCTAATTTTTTTCTTTCACATATTGTGTTGTGGTGTAGTATAATTGAGTTGGAGATGAACAGAGAGAGGAGCAACACAATGTTTTATATGTCGACGCAATTATATATTTTGTCAGACTAAAGACATATAGTGGAGTCTCATGGCACTCTAAACCTAGAGTAGTAATATTACAAGTGGGGCTGGACATTATGGCTTGTCAGAATTTTACACGATAAAAAACTCGTCTTAAACCCGACTCAAAATATTTTTAGTTTGGGCTAATCCATTTGTTATACGGTTCAGGTTCATGTTTTTAATTTTGTCCCATATTTAAAATTGGGTTAGGTTTGAGTTTTCCGAAAAACTTGAGACAAACCCAGATTGGCCCTTTTTTAATCTCGAGTGACTCATCTCATCACTCAGTCACTACATCATCATGTCTCACTCACTACATCATCATGTCACTCATATCACTCTCTTATTACTGCATGCTCATGTCACCACAGCTAGCCTAACACCATGCTTCTCATGTTATTGATATCACAGTGGCACCATCACACCCATGTTGCCATTGCTGCTTGTTGCCGTCATCTTAGCCACATTGTCGTTGCCTCTTGATGAGGGCATTATTGCTACCCTCATGGATCAAGTCAGGTTAACCTGGTAACCTACAATACTCAGGTCCGGGTTCACAATCTTGATCCATTTACAAATTTAGGTTGAGTTAGTATCAACCACTTCTAATCTGGGTCAATTGGGTTAGACTTAAGTCAACCCATTTTCTCACCCTTACGGATAGTTTTATTTCTTGTTTCTCTTTTTTAACTTGCAGTATTATGCCCCTGGGTTAGTTTTATTTTCTATTTATGTATTACGTGTAAATAATGACATATGGAATAAAGAAAATATTTTCAAAATTAAATTTGTCTATTTTTAATTTTTTTTTTGTGTTTAAAATTTTTCAAAATTTAATCCTGACTTTTTTTTTTGCTTTATTTTCTCTTTCATCTTTGTAGATTCTATATGGGTTACTTTCCCAACACACTCTCCTGATTGGAAATTTTACTTAAAATAAAAGTGGCTATTTTTTTTTGGAAAAGGCTAATTGTAAATAGAAATAGTTGAGGCAAATAGTGCAATTACCAAAAATAAATTTGTCACATAGATAGAAATCTTATGCAATATTGTAATATGAAAACATATCAAAAAAAAATATATAAATGAACCAATTGCAGCAAAGATTTGACATAATTAGTTTTATTTAAGATAGATTAAATGGACGTAAATAAAAAAACTAAATATAAGAATTCATATTATGAATATTTAAATTATACTATCTTTGATAAAAAGACAAAATTATTAATTTTTTCCCTATAAGAAGTTCTAATTATTAATTATATTAGTAAAAAATAAAATAAATTTTTAAATTTGATCAAAATAAATAAGTGCAAAATAATCTAAAAAAGAGAATATATATTTACAAATTTCTTAAATTTTCTTAACATCGATCAATAGATTGGATAAAAAATGATCTTCTTACTATTTTAAATCGAAAGGTCATTAATTGGGAAATGAGCTATTCCTTTATGCAAGTGACAAAAGAACATATTATAGAGAACGGGCAGATTGTGCACTATTAGTTAGCTAAAAAAGTATAAACTTATAAGGTAGTGAATTTGCATCAAAATAATAGCTAAGTCAAAATTATAATAATCAAAAGGATAGACATAATATAATGCGTTATAAAAAAAAAGTAAAGAGGGCCAGGGCTAATTAAATTATCAAATACTATAATTCAAAGAATTGGCATTTTACATGAATCAATCTTTGAAGAAAACATCCAGGCTAGCCTTAAAAAATTATTACAAAAGAAATCAGCCAACAAAACGAAGCACCATGTTATAAAAAATTACTCTTGATAGTGGCCCAATTGAAAATAAATAATAAGATTTCTTCCTTCTACTACTTTATAAGTATGTGCTTATACAACTAATAGAGGAATGAGTCAAAAGACTTTTGAGTACTCCCACAGTTGGAAAGTAATCATGATTTATCGTAATTAAGAGATGATATCTCAATAATTAAATCATTTTCACCAAATTACACATTACTCTATAAAAAAGATTAATACAAAAGAATTGACCATTTAAACACAAAAGAATCATACCGGTCGTACCATTTTTTTGTTGGTGGAATTTTGAAAACTGGTTTTGAAAAATATTAGTTTTCTTTGGGAATTTTAGAATTGAGATTGAATCTTAACTCTAGAAGTCAAACCCACTCATTCGGAAAAATATATCACCTCGAAGGATGAAAATAGAGTTCCATAACGGCGTTCAGACTTAGAATTATGTGATTCTTCTTGAATATCATGACTGGATTCTAAAGAGGACTCGACACGACCCTGAGGGGACGAAGTAGAATTCAACTAAATAATCCAGTTATAATATTCAAGGGGTATGATTGCCGATTCATATCCAAAGCCATACCGAAGAAGGGTGTATCTCCCCAAAGGGGAAATAACACCTTTCAATGGTAATTCTTCTAATATGATGACGACAATCACTCTTTAACTTTTCCCAAAGAAATCTAAAGAAATTTTTAAGAAAAAGAAATTGATAATGAAATCAGGTGTGTGTGGTTCCAAATCTCCTACGAGCGCAAGCCCTCGTAGTTAATTACATCGTAGGGATATAGAATCCCCCCACGAAAACTCTCGATTAAAATAAGAACGAAATTTTGTTAGATTTTCTAGGAGAGATATCAAAAATTGAATATAATCTTTTGGAGAATCAAAAGGGAGTGAATCAAGATTGAACAGTTATTAACAAAATCGAAGGAAGAGAGGTAGGGAACACTTTGAGATTCCAAAACCATCCGGAAGTGTCCCAGCCTAGTCTAAATGTTGGGATTTACATTTTAGGATTGAAAAAGAAATTTAATTTGAGTTGCACATTTTATTAGAAATTTGGGACTATATTCCCGAAATTGGGGTCTTATAATCAAAGATCTGCGCTGGATTCCTAAAATCTAATTTGGACGCTGGACCACAGTCGTCCGAACCTAACTAATGCAGTGCAGAACCTGGTCTTACCCCGGCCTGGATTGGGGAGCCAGCTAATCACCTAATCGATTTAAAAATATATGAATCTCGGTCTTTTATGAAAGAGTGGTAGGGACGTTGTAATTAAAGTTTTGGAGAGTTGGGGCCGACATCTAGAAATTTTCCGAATTGGCCCTTTAAAACTTATGTTGGATGCTAAAAATGCTAAACTGATGCAATTAAATTTTTTGATTTTTTTTAATTTGTATCTAATGCAATGCATGCTGGTTGACAACTTCCAAATCAAGTATGCTTGAAATTTTAAAAACAGGCTTAGAAAATAATTTTCTAGAAGACTGGACTTTCCCAGGTCCGGCACCTCGTCCTTATTGGTCAAACTATCCGGACTCTACACGCAGGCGGGGAAGTGTCTAAAACAAGGAAAGAAGGAATGCAGAAATATACATGCGACCCGGAGTCGATCCCCGGCTAATTCCCTAGATTCGTTATCTTTCTATGTTATTTAGACTCACTAAAATTTTAGACTTTTAAAATTTTGAGTATAAACTTTCACACCTTACGAGTCTCACGTATCCAGGCAAAAAATAAAAGCGGCACACAATCGCCAAAAAAACTGGAAAAAGCAGCATCCTAAGGGAAATCAACCCATCACATCAAATATTAACTAATTAATAAATGTCCATAGGCAAAGTTGTCTTGCTTATTACAAACCAGAGTTTTACAGAAAGTAAAGTGGCCAGGCACCACTGATAATAACCTGGATTCTAAGCCTAATAATGACGCAAGTAATTTTGAGTGGGATACTCTCAATCTTCAAGTCTTTACTTTTGTTCTTCTTTGGACTCCTTTTCTTCAAGCTTCTTGAATTCTTCACGGTAAGCTACCCAAAGGGATAAGAGGGACTTCCTTTTTGAGGGGAAGGCCACTCTTTCCTCTTTGGGTATATAGAGAAGTGTGATCCAAATTTGGATTTTCAAATGGAAATGGATAGTCCCCAAAAGGGTATCCTTTTCCTCTTTTGAATCCAAGCTTTGGACCTATGTATACCAACTCAAACTTAACTTTCACAACACTTAAGATTTACACAAATTATATTTATATCAAAATAAAATCTAGACTCACTTGCAGAGTTATCCTAAGCAGTTAAAAAAATAATTATTCTCAAGTAGTTGTTAATATATATACAAGGAAAGTAAGTAAAACACACTGGCCACGCTCTTTTTATTTGGGGGCTTTAGCAGCTGAAGCATCTGTGTAAGCATTTATAACAATTAATATTTATTATTAACTTAGCCCCCCTTTTATTGCCCTGCATGAGCATGGCCACCTGCATAAAATTATGTGAACATCCAGATCGTACCTAAC